>NC_133324.1:435424947-435697447 GCF_042186555.1 Aquarana catesbeiana | reverse complement strand
CATTTCTTCTGCTCATCCTTGAGATGGTTCTACACCTTCATTTGAGTCCAGCTGTGTTTGATTATACTGATTGGACTTGATTAGGAAAGCCACACACCTGTCTATATAAGACCTTACAGCTCACAGAGCATGTCAAAGCAAATGAGAATCATGAGGTCAAAGGAACTGCCTGAAGAGCTCAGCGACAGAATTGTGGCAAGGCACAGATCTGGCCAAGGTTACAAAAAAATTTCTGCTGCACTTAAGGTACCTAAGAGCACAGTGGCCTCCATAATCCTTAAATGGAAGACGTTTGGGACAACCAGAACCCTTCCTAGAGCTGGCCGTCTGGCCAAACTGAGCTATCAGGGGAGAAGAGCCTTGGTAAGAGAGGTAAAGAAGAACCCAAAGATCACTGTGGCTGAGCTCCAGAGATGCAGTCGGGAGATGGGAGAAAGTTGTAGAAAGTCACCCATCACTGCACCCCTCCACCAGTCGGGGCTTTATGGCAGAGTGTCCCGATGGAATCCTCTCCTCAGTGCAAGACACATGAAAGCCCACATGGAGTTTGCTAAAAAAAACACCTGAAGGACTCCAAGATGGTGAGAAATAAGATTCTCTGGTCTGAAGAGACCAAGATAGAACTTTTTGGCCTTAATTCTAAGCGGTATGTGTGGAGAAAACCAGGCACTGCTCATCACCTGTCCAATACAGTCCCAACAGTGAAGCATGGTGGTGGCAGCATCATGCTGTGGGGGTGTTTTTCAGCTGCAGGGGCAGGACGACTGTTTGCAATCGAGGGAAAGATGACTGCGGCCAAGTACAGGGATATCCTGGACAAAAACCTTCTCCAGAGTGCTCAGGACCTCAGACTGGGCCGAAGGTTTACCTTCCAACAAGACACCCTAAGCACACAGCTAAAATAACGAAGGAGTGGCTTCGCAACAACTTTGTGACTGTTCTTGAATGAGCCCTGACTTAAGGAGGAATGGCAGAGGATCACCAAATCCAGGTGTGAAAAACTTGTTGCATCTTTCCCAAAAAGACTCATGGCTGTATTAGATCAAAAGGGTGCTTCTACTAAATACTGAGCAAAGGGTCTGAATACTTAAGACCATGTGATAGTTCAATTTTTCTTTTTTAATAAATCTGCAAAAATGTCAACAATTCTGTTTTTTTATCAATATGGGGTGTTGTGTGTACATTAATGAGGAAAAAAATGAACTTAAATAATTTTAGCAAATGGCTGCAATGTAACAAATAGTGAAAAATTTAAGGGGGTCTGAAAACTTTCCATCCCCACTGTATATAGATCTATCTATCTATCTATCTATCTATCTATCTATCTATCTATCTATCTATCTATCTATCTATCTATCTATCTATCTATCTATCTATCTATCTATCTATCTATCTATCTAGATCTATATATAGATATATATATATATATATATTTATATATTTTATATTTTTTTAGAGGTATTTACCAAAACTAGGAATGAGCTTCGAGTTCAAATCGAACCCATGTTCGACTCGAACATCACCTGTTCGACCATTCGTCGAATTGCGAACGATATGGGCCATTCGCACCAAATTCGTATGACTCGTCACGGCCCATAATTCACAGCGGCATAGCAGTGCATTGCTGGCTGATGATTGGCCAAGCATGCACTATGACCCGCATGCTTGGCCAATCACAGCGCCGTGTGTACAGAGAACCAGGGTGGCTTTGGCCAATTATGGCTCAGGGGGTTTAATACACGCCCCACACTATATAAGGCCGCCTGCATGGTGGCCTTGTGTAGTGTGTTGCAGCAGCGGAGAGAGATAGATAGACAGTGAGTGTCATTTGATTTAAGTTAGATAGAGTAGGCAGGCGAGTCAGTTAGCTGCACTTACAGTGTATTGTGTATATATATGCATCCCAGGTGTTGTATATATATATATATATATATATATATATATATATATATATATATATATATATATACACTGTATTCAGTTTAGCTAGATTTGTTCCTGTTATTTTCTTCCTAATATACTGACAGGCAGGCAGGTGTTTTTACAGTATTTACAGTTAGTGTACTGTGTACCCTGCACAGTTGCACCTACAGTATTACTACCTGAAGACAAGTGCTTGTGTGCTTCTTCTGATCCTATTAATAGCACAGGCAGGTTCTTGAAGTATTTCCAGTTAGTGTACTGTGTACCCTGCACAGTTGCATCTACAGTATAGCTACCTGAAGACAAGTGCTTGTGTTCTTCTTCTAAACCTATTAATAGCACAGGCAGGCTCTTGAAGTATTTACAGTTAGTGTACTGTGTACCCTACACAGTTGCACCTATAATCACCGGAAGACAAATGCTTGTGTGCTTCTTCTGATCCTATTAATAGCACAGGCAGGCTCTTGATGTATTTACAGTTAGTGTACTGTGTACCCTGCACAGTTGCACCTATAGCTACCTGAAGACAAGTGCTGGTGTTCTTCTTCTAAACCTTACCTAAAAAACCCACACCAAAGAACAAAGAGGACCTCTCCTTGCTCCTCATCAGCTGGGATCTCCAACCCAACTCTACCTTCAGTCCTCTCTGAGACCTGCACTGAGAGGAATGAAGGTGTAGAATTAGGTGTGTCACAACCAAGTACTTGCGGGCAATCTGCTATCGGTACACCAACGTCAGATTGTAGCAGGCAAATTTCCCTGCCCCAGCTGCTGCACCGCCAAAAGGAGTTCTCTCCCAGCCATCCACATGCCCAGCGGTTGAATGCTAGCTTGGCTAAATTGCTAGCACTTCAACTGCTGCCTATTCATTCGGTAGACTCTGCCCCCTTCCGTGAGTTTGTGGAATGTGCGGTTCCTCAGTGGCAGGTTCCCAAACACCACTTTTTCTCACAGAAGGCGATTCTGGCTCTCTACCGGCATGTGGAAGGCAATGTCTTGGCCTCGCTGGACAGGGCGGTCAGTGGTAAGGTGCATATTACCGCTGACTCATGGTCCAGCAGGCATGGACAGGGACGTTACCTATCTTTCATGGCGCATTGGGTGACTCTTCTGGCAGCTGGGAAGGATGCAGGACAAGGTGCAGTAATGTTGGAGGTTGTTCCACCACCACGCCTCCAAAATGCTACTACTGATGATTCTAACACACCTCTCTCCTCCACCCCCTCCTCTTCTTCTTCCTCCATGGCCTCTTCCTGTGCTTTGTCCTCGGAACCAGCGGTGCTCTGTAGGCGTTCAAAGGGCTACGCAAGTACGCAGGCCAAAAGATGCCATGCGGTGCTTGAGCTGGTGTGCTTGGGGGACAGTAGCCACACTGGGGCAGAGATTTTGTCAGCTCTGCAGGGGCAGGATCAGAGGTGGTTGACGCCACGCCAGCTTCAGCCAGGAATGGTGGTTTGCGACAATGGCACCAACCTCCTCTCCGCCCTCCGACAGGGACAACTGACCCATGTGCCCTGTTTGGCTCACATCCTTAACTTGGTTGTGCAGCAGTTCTTGGGCAGGTACCCGGGCTTACAGGATGTCCTGAGGCAGGCCAGGAAAGTCTGTGTGCATTTCCGCCGGTCATATAATGCCAGTGCTCGGCTGGCTGACCTCCAAAAGGAATTTAACCTGCCCAAGAACCGCCTAATCTGTGACATGCCCACCAGGTGGAACTCAACTTTGGCCATGCTGCAGCGGCTGCACATGCAGCAGAGGGCCATCATTGAGTACCTGTGTGACTATGGCACCAGGACAGGGTCGGGGAGCTTGTTTTTTTTTCCCCAAGCCAGTGGGCCATGATCAGGGATGCATGCACTGTCCTGTCACCATTTAAGGAGGCCACGAGAATGGTGAGCAGTGACAGTGCATGCATCAGTGACACTGTCCCCCTTGTCCACCTGTTGGAGCACACACTGCATGTTATAATGAACAGGGCACTTGAGGCAGAACAGAGGCAGGAAGAGGAGGACTTCCTTACCTCTCAAGGCCCCCTATATCCAGACAGTTTTCCTGCGTGCCCGCCAATCACATAGGAAGAGGACGAGGAGGACGAGGAGGAGGATTGTGTCAGCATGGAGGTGGAGCCTGGCACTCAGCATCAGCAGCAGTCTTCAAGGGATCATTTACAGTCCCAAGAAACCTATGGACTTGTACGTGGCTGGGAGGAGGTGGCTGCGGATCATGTCGTCCTTAGTGACCCAGAGGACTCCAGAACGAATGCCTCAACAAACCTACGCTGCATGGCCTCCCTGATCCTGCAAAGCCTGCAGAAGGATCCTTGTATTCGTGGTATTAAGGAGAGGGATCATTACTGGCTGGCAACCCTCCTTGATCCACGTTACAAGGGTAAGGTTGCGGATCTTATCTTGCCGTCGCAGAGGGAGCAGAGGATGAAACATCTTCGAGAGGCCTTGCAGAAAGGTCTGTGCAATGCGTTCCCAGAGACTGGGAGGTTACAAACTCCTGTTCCTGGACAACGTGTTGCTGAGGATTCGGTCAAGCAAAGAAGGAGCGGTGGAGAAGGTGGCCATCTGACCGATGCGTTCAGACAATTTTTTAGTCCGCAGCCCCAAGGTATGATCGGTTCCAGCAACCACCGCCAGCATCTGTTTTACATGGTAATAAGGAGAGCCGGCAAAACTGTAATCCTTGAGGTGTCGTTTATTGGTACATCAGAGTGACAATAAAACAATAAAGCTGACGCATTTCGGCAATAGCCTTAGTCGTAGCTAGTTTGAAACAGATATGGCAAAATATATATATACTCACATACACACAGGCAAACTCCATCTCTACAAAATTGGCCTATCAGGTTAGTGTCATAGAAAATTAACATATTTGATTGATACCACCAATTATTCAAGTGGTTATTGACTACACCTGTTTTTAGCCAGCATGAGAAGAGGAAGAGGAAAGTAAGGCAATATAAAAAGTTATTTTGTTGAGCCAAAAAGAAGTGTGTAGAAAAAATGCTACATGAGATATTAGGATCTCATTACTCCAAGGGAGAAATATATTCCTTAAAAGAAGGGAAAATGTTCAAATAAAATACTTTGTGGTAGCAACAAAATCTAAAGTCAAGATTAATGGCAGAATCAAAAGAAAAAAAAGAGAAAAAAAAAAAAAAGGAGGGGGGATTTAATTTATGGCGGGATGAAAAAAGGATACAATTTATGGCAGGATCAAAAAAGAGGGGGATTACATTTATGGCAGGATCACAAAAAGGGGATTGAATCTATGGCAGGATAAAAAAAAAATACAATTAATGAAAAAAGAGGGATGGAATTTATGGCAGGATTAAGGAAGAGGGATGCAATTTATGGCAGAATCGCAAAAAAGGGGGGTTGAATTTATGGCAGGATCAAAAAACAGTGATACAAAAAAAACAAAAACAAATTTTATGACTGAATCAGAAAGGAGGGATTCAATTTATAACAGGATCAAAAAAGAGGGATTCGGTTTATAGCAGGAACAAAGAAAAAAGGTACAGTTAATGAAAAAAGAGGGATGCAATTTATGGCAGGATCAAAAAGAAAAAAAAATTCCTTTTCTTTTTTCCTTTCTCCCTCCTCTTTCCTTTCCCCCTCTCCTTCCCTTTGTTGGACAGGAGGAAAAAAAAATAGAGGGCAGAAAACAAGCACAGAAGGTACATACTGGGACAAAAAGACAAATCCTGAAGCAGGTGACAATAAAACTGAAGAGGATAATGTCATTTGAGAACTAGATCCACGTCCCATCTGTGGTTCATGCCTGTGGGGATGCATGTCCCCAACAGGAAAATCCACTTAACTTCCTGTTCCAGTAGTCTTCTGTGCTTGTCTCCTCCACGTACCGACATTTTGATTTTTTGAATTGCAGAGAAAGAGAAGGAATCCATGCTACCATCATGTATAAATTTAAAGTGTTTAGATACATTGGATAACCTTCTCTCATTACTATATGCTGCTCCGTTATAATGTTTGCTAATCCTTGTGGGAAGGGGCCTAGTGGTGCATCCTACATATTGTAATTTACAAACATCACATTCTATCACGTAGACTACGTATTGAGTACTACAATTTATAAAATCCTTAATAGATAATATCTTATTATTATGGTATGAGGTGATAGACTTGTGATTCTTGTTATGTTTGTTACAATACCTACAAGTATTTAAACCACAACTATACGAGCCATTAGTACTGAGCCACGTTTTGGTAGTGGTGGTTTGGTGTAGACTTGGCGACTAGGAGTTGGGGCACGATGACAAGAGAAATGACACCCTTTAGAAAGCACATCTATTAGGTCCTTGTCACCATAAAGAATAGGCAGATGTTTATTTACAATCTGTTTGATCTGATTAAACTCTCTGGAGAAAGTGGTGACAAAGATAAGGGAACTCTTGTCCTTGTTCTTTTGAATTTTATGTTATGTTGTATATTACAACATATTCAATTTAATCCCCCTCTTTTTTGATCCTGCCATAAATTATATCCTTTTTTGATCCCGCCATAAATAGAATCCCCCTCCTTTTTTTTTTCCTCTTTTCTTCTTCTTTTGATCCAGCCATTAATCTTGACTTTAGATTTTGTTGCTACCACAAAGTATTTTATTTAAACATTTTGAACATTTTCCCTTCTTTTAAGGAATATATTTTTCCCTTGGAGTAATGAGGTCCTAATATCTCATGTAGCATTTTTTCTACACACTTCCATTTGGCTCAACAAAATAACTTTTTATATTGCCTTTCTTTCCTCTCCCTCTTCTCATGCTGGCTAAAAACAGGTGTAGTCACTAACCACTTGAATAATTGGTGGTATCAATCAAATATGTTAATTTTCTGTGACACTAAGCTGATAGGCCAATTTTGTAGAGATGGAGTTTGCCTGTGTGTATGTGAGCATATATATATTTTGCCATATCTGTTTCAAACTAGCTATGACTAAGGCTATTGCTGAAACGCGTCAGTTTATTGTTTTATTGTCACTCTGAAGTACCAATAAATGACACTTCAAAGGTTACAGTTTTGTCGGCTCTCCTTATTACTGTTGCATTGGAGTGTGTTGGGACACATCGAGCCTCGGCACCTGTGAGTGCACCTGGTGTATGGATTGAGTTGTCCCTGCAGAGAGCGCTGTTACCTTTCTTCTTTTCCATTCTGTTTTACATGGTGCAGGTATAACTAGGGGCAAGATCTGACTTGGACACCTTTCCCACTGAAAATCCTCTGGGTTACTGGGTCTCTAGGGTGGATCACTGGCCAGAGCTTGCACAGTATACAATTGAGCTACTGGCCTGTCCTGCATCCAGCGTTCTTTTGGAATGCACATTCAGTGCTGCTGGAGGCTTTGTAACCAATCACAGGGTGTGCCTATCCACCGACTCAGTCGATCGACTGACCTTCATAAAAATGAATCAGTCTTGGATCACCACCAGATACCAAGCATCTGATGCTGATGTAACCGAATAATTTTTTTGAAATGTCAGATCCCTTCAAGACTGCATATGCTGATGCTTAGTGACTATCCTGTTATGCTGAGTGACTATCCTCTTCCTCCTCAATGATCATGCTGATAGCTTGTAAGAATATTTTTGGTTCTGGGCGCCGCTCCCAGTGGCTAAGGCCCAATTTTTTAGCCCCTGTTTTGCAGAGTATATAGGGCAGGACCCTACTTTCAAACATCCAACTTGCAAACGACTCCAACTTACAAACGACTTGCAAACGGAAGGAGACAACAGGAAGTGAGATGAAATCTACCCCTAGGAAGGGAAATTCTCTCCTGTAAGAGTTAATATTGGAAAAAAATGTCTCCTCTCCACTGATGCTTTATCACCAATCCTTGTTTCACTAAAAACTCAAAATTTTCAAAAAACATTTGTCATTGGGACAGAAAGTGAGGTGAAATCTTCTGAAGAGGTGCACAGACAGCAAAACAAATGTCACAGGGGTGATAACCCTTCCTTATGTTTTCCAAAAATCTTAAAAATAGATTTTTTGGCTGGAGCTACACTTTAAAAATGTACCAGTTCAAAATTAAAAACAGATTCTACTTAACAACAAACCTACAGTCCCTGTTTTGTTTGCACCACCTGTATACTGCTGTTCAGAGTATATAGGGCCTGGGAGCCCCACGCCTTTCCTTTTTTTAATTTGGGTGCGGGGTTTCCCTTAATATCCATACAAGACCCAAAGGGCCTGGTAATGGACTGGGGGGGGGTACCCATGCCGTTTGTCTCACTGATTTTCATTCATATTGCCAGGACCTGACATTACATTAAATGACTTTTATTCCTTTAAAAATGTCATTTTGTGCAGGGACTGTTCTAAGCATGGGAAACATGCGCCACTTTACAGGCATACTATAGACACCCCCCAGGTACGTTATTTAAAGGAATATTTCACTTTTTTTCACTTTAAGCATCATTAAAATCACTGCTCCCGAAAAAATGTCCGTTTTTAAAACTCTTCTTTTGCATTGATACATGTCCCCTGGGGCAGGACCCGGGTCCCCAAACCCTTTTTAGGACAATACCATGCAAATTAGCCTTTAAAATTAGCACTTTTGATTTTGAGTCCCATAGACTTCAATGGGGTTCTAAAGTTTGTGCGAATTTTCGGTCCATTCGCAGGTTCTGGTGCAAACCAAACTGGGGGTGTTCGGCTCATCCCTAACCACAACATATCAAGCTGTGTTATATAATGGATATGGGCTGAAAGTGCACATTCTTAAGGGACCAAAAGTAATTGGAAGATTGAATCAAAAGCTGTTTCATGGCCAGGTGTGGGCTACTCCTTTGTTATTTCTTCATCAATTAAGCAGGTAAAAGATCTGGAGGTAATTCTAAGTGTGCTATTTGCATTTGGAATCTATTGCTGTGAACCTACATCATGCGTTCAAAGGAGTTGTCCATGGCAGTGAAACAGGCCATTGTAAGGCTTCAAAAACTAAACAAATCCTTTGGAATGCCTAGTAGGAGGGGAGGAGATGCATGGTGAAAGCGAGGAGGAAGAAAAGACACAAGAGCCTGATGCCGGCCGTTGCCTGATGCCCACCGATGCCCGCTGTTGCCTGATGCCTCCACCCGGCACGGCTGCACTCTGTCCTCTCCTCTCCAGCTGCCGCCCGGGTGTTTTTTAATTAGCTCAATGGAGGGGGGGCTGCTTTGTCAGGGGTCTATACTAATGGAGGGGGGTTTTTCCTGGGGGGGTCTATACTAATGAAGGGGGGTTGTCCTGGGGGTCTATACTAATGAACGGGGGGGTTGTCCTGGGGGGTCTGTACTAATGGAGGGGGGTTGTCCTGGGGGTCTGTACTGATGGAGTGAGGGTGGTTTGTCCTGGGGGGTCTATACTAATGGAGGGGGGTTTGTCCTGGGGGGTCTATACTAATGAAGGGGGGGTTTGTCCTGGGTGGGTCTATACTAATGAACGGGGGGTTGTCCTGGGGGGTCTATGCTAATGGAGGGGGGTTTGTCCTGGGGGGTCTATACTAATGGAGGGGGGTTTGTCCTGGGGGGTCTGTACTAATGGAGAGGGGGTTTTCCTGGGGGGTCTGTACTAATGGAGGGGGGGGTGGTTTGTCCTGGGGGGTCTATACTAATGGGGGGTGGTTTGTTCTGGGGGGATCTGTACTAATGAAGGGGAGGGGTGGTTTGTCCTGGAGAGGTCTGTACTAATGGAGGGGGGTGGTTTGTCCTGGGGGTCTGTACTAATGGAGGGGGGTGGTTTGTCCTGGGGGTCTATACTAATGGAGGGGGTGGTTTGTCCTGGGGAGTCTGTACTAATGGAGGGGGGGTTTGTCCTGGAGGGTCTGTACTAATGTAGGAGGGTGGTTTGTCCTGGGGTTGTCTGTACTAATGAAGGGGGGGTGGTTTGTCCTGGGGGGTCTGTACTAATGGTGGGGGGGTTTGTCCTGGGGGGTCTGTACTAATGGAGGGGGGGTGGTTTGTTCTGGGGGTCTGTACTAATGGAGGGGGGGTGCTTTGTTCTGGGGGGATCTGTACTAATGAAGGGGGTGGTTTGTCCTGGAGGGGTCTGTACTAATGGAGAGGGGTGGTTTGTCCAGAGGGGTCTGTACTAATGGAGGGGAGTGGTTTGTTCTGGGGGTCTGTACTAATGGAGGGGGGTGGTTTGTTCTGGGGGGTCTGTACTAATGGAGGGTGGTGGTTTGTTCTGGGGGGTCTGTACTAATGGAGGGGGGTGTTTGTCCTGGGGGGTCTGTACTAATGGAGGGGGGTGGTTTGTCCTGGGGGGGTCTGTACTAATGGGGAGGGGGTGGTTTGTCCCAGGGGTCTGTACTAATGGAGGGGGTGGTTTGTTCTGGGGGGTCTGTACTAATGGAGGGGGGTGGTTTGTTCTGGGGGGTCTGTACTAATGGAGGGGGATGGTTCTGTACTAATGGAGGGGGGTGGTTTGTCCTGAGGGGGGTCTGCACTAATGGAGGGGGGTGGTTTGTTCTGAGGGGGGTCTGTACTAATGGAGGGGGGTTATTTGTTCAGGGAGGGGGCTGTACTAATGGAGGAGGGGTGGTTCTGTACTAATGTAGGGGGGTGGTTTGTTCTGGGGGGGTCTGTACTCATGAAGGGGAGGTGGGTTGTCCTGAGGGGGTCTGTACTAATGGAGGGGGTTTTCCTGGGGGGTCTGTACTAATGGAGGGGGGTGGTTTGTCCTGGGGGGTCTATACTAATGGGGGAGTGGTTTGTTCTGGGGGGATCTGTACTAATGAAGTGGGGGTGGTTTGTCCTGGAGGGGTCTGTACTAATGGAGGGGGGTGGTTTGTCCTGGGGGTCTGTACTAATGGAGGGGGGTGGTTTGTCCTGGGGGGTCTATACTAATGGAGGGGGGTGGTTTGTCCTGGGGAGTTTGTACTAATGGAGGGGGGGGTTGTCCTGGAGGGTCTGTACTAATGTAGGAGGGTGGTTTGTCTTGGGGTGGTCTGTACTAATGAAGGGGGTTGGTTTGTCCTGGGGGGTCCGTACTAATGGTGGGGGGGGTTGTCCTGGGGGGTCTGTACTAATGGAGGGGGGGTGGTTTGTTCTGGGGGATCTGTACTAATGAAGGGGGGTGGTTTGTCCTGGAGGGGTCTGTACTAATGGAGGGGGGTGGTTTGTCCAGGGGGGTCTGTACTAATGGAGGGGGGTGGTTTGTTCTGGGGGTCTGTACTAATGGAGGAGGTGGTTTGTTCTGGGGGGTCTGTACTAATGGAGGGTGGTGGTTTGTTCTGGGGGTCTGTACCAATGGAGGGGGGTGTTTGCCCTGGGGGGTCTGTACTAATGGAGGGGGTGGTTTGTCCTGGGGGGGTCTGTACTAATGGGGAGGGGGTGGTTTGTTCCAGGGGTCTGTACTAATGGAGGGGGTGGTTTGTTCTGGGGGTCTGTACTAATGGGGGGGTGGTTTGTTCTGGGGGGTCTGTACTAATGGAGGGGGATGGTTCTGTACTAATGGAGGGGGGTGGTTTGTCCTGAGCGGGGTCTGCACTAATAGAGGGGGTGGTTTGTTCTGAGGGGGGTCTGTACTAATGGAGGGGGGTTATTTGTTCAGGGAGGGGGCTGTACTAATGGAGGAGGGGTGGTTCTGTACTAATGTAGGGGGGGTGGTTTGTTCTGGGGGGGTCTGTACTCATAAAGGGAAGGTGGGTTGTCCTGAGGGGGGTCTGTACTAATGGAGGGGTGGTTAGTTTGTCCTGAGGGAGGTTTATACTGATAGAGGGGGGTGTTTTGTCCTGGGGGGTCTATACTGATGGGGGGTCTGTACTGAGGGAGGGGTTTATACTTAGTGGGGGGTCTGCACTGATGGAGGGGGGTCTATACTTAGTGGAGGGGGATCTGTACTGAGGGGCAACTATAATTGGTGGAGGGGGGTGATACCATGTTTTACCACACCGGGTGACACCCCTCTCCCTCTCCCTCTATACTAATGAACGGGGGGTTGTCCTGGGGGTCTGTACTAATGGAGGGGGGGTTGTCCTGGGGGGTCTGTACTAATGGAGTGGGGGTGGTTTGTCCTGGGGGGTCTATACTAATGGAGGGCGGGTTTGTCCTGGGGGGTCTATACTAATGAAGGGGGGGTTTGTCCTGGGTGGGTCTATACTAAGGAACGGGGGGTTGTCCTGGGGGGTCTATGCTAATGGAGGGGGGTTTGTCCTGGGGGGTCTATACTAATGGAGGGGGGTTTGTCCTGGGGGTCTGTACTAATGGAGAGGGGGTTTTCCTGGGGGATCTGTACTAATGGAGGGGGGGTGGTTTGTCCTGGGGGTCTATACTAATGGAGGGGGGTGGTTTGTTCTGGGGGGGTCTGTACTAATGGAGGGGAGTGGTTTGTTCTGGGGGGATCTGTACTAATGAAGGGGGGGTGGTTTGTCCTGAGAGGGGTCTGTACTAATGGAGGGGGGTGGTTTGTCCTGGGGTCTGTACTAATGGAGGGGGGTGGTTTGTCCTGGGGGTCTATACTAATGGAGGGGGGTGGTTTGTCCTGGGGGGGGTCTGTACTAATGGGGGGGTTGTCCTGGAGGGTCTGTACTAATGTAGGAGGGTGGTTTGTCCTGGGGGGGTCTGTACTAATGGTGGGGTTTTTTTCCTGGGGGGGTCTGTACTAATGGGGGGGTGGTTTGTTCTGGGGGATCTGTATTAATGAAGGGGGGTGGTTTGTCCTGGAGGGGTCTGTACTAATGGAGGGGGTGGTGTGTTCTGGGGGGTCTGTACTAATGGAGGGGGGTGGTTTGTTCTGGGGGTCTGTACTAATGGAGGGGGGTGGTTTGTTCTGGGGGGTCTGTACTAATGGAGGGGAGTGGTTTGTCCTGGGGGGTCTGTACTAATGGAGGGGGGTGGTTTGTCCTGGGGGTCTGTACTAATGCGGAGGGGGGTGGTTTGTCCCAGGGGTCTGTACTAATGGAGGGGGTGGTTTGTTCTAGGGGTTCTGTACTAATGGAGGGGGATGGTTCTGTACTAATGGAGGGGGGTGGTTTGTCCTGAGGGGGGTCTGCACTAATGGAGGGGGGTGGTTTGTTCTGAGGGGGGTCTGTACTAATGGAGGGGGGTGATTTGTTCAGGGAGGGGGCTGTACTAATGGAGGAGGGGTGGTTCTGTACTAAAGTAGGGGGGTGGTTTGTTCTGGGGGGTCTGTACTCATGGAGGGGGGGTGGGTTGTCCTGAGGGGGTCTGTACTAATGGAGGGGTGGTTGGTTTGTCCTGAGGGGGGTTTATACTGATAGAGGGGGGTGTTTTGTCCTGGGGGGGTCTATAATGATGGGGGGTCTGCACTGATGGAGGGGGGTCTATACTTAGTGGAGGGGGATCTGTACTGAGTGGCGACTATAATTGGTGGAGGGGGGGTGATACCATGTTTTACCGGACCGGGAGACACCCCTCTCCCTCTCCTCTTTGCACGCGCTGCTGTACTAGTGAGCGGCGCACTGTTTCTTCCCCCCGCCTTCATATCAGCCAGGGAAGAAAAAAAGGAGCAAAGAGGAGGATTGTGGGACATGTAGTCCCGAAGACTGGCAGCCCAACGGTAACAAGGAAACTGCAGCCCACACAGCATGCTCAGCTGAATGGGAGAGAGAGAGACAGGAGCCCGGGAAAGCTTTCAGGGAAGTACACCCAGGACTCCAGAGGGAGAGGACAGTGCTGAGAGAACACCATCAGAGAGAGAACCCCACTGCCCTGCGCCACCAGAGGGAAAGCCACACAGCCTGGTGCTATCCCTGGCAGAGAAAGGAATGGAGTCATTGCCAGAATACAGATCTGGGTGCTACTCAGCAGACTCGCCACGGGCAATTCAGAGTGAGCTGACTCCTGATCAGAGGAACCGTTGTTGCTGTATCGCTGGGTTAGGTGAGAGGGCTGGTCGGCCATTATCTACTAACGTCCATAGGAACTGCAGTCTCTGACCATCTCTTGTAACATGTCTGCAGTCTCTGAACATCTCCTGTATTATGTCTGCAGTCTCTGAACATCTCTTGTACTATGTCTGCAGTCTCTCACCATCTCCTGTAGTATGATTGCAGTCTCTGACCATCTCCTGTACTATGATTGCAGTCTCTGACCATCTCCTGTACTATGATTGCAGTCTCTGACCATCTCCTGTACTATGATTGCAGTCTCTGACCATCTCCTGTACTATGATTGCAGTCTCTGACCATCTCCTGTACTATGATTGCAGTCTCTGACCATCTCCTGTACTATGATTGCAGTCTCTGAACATCTCCTGTACTATGATTGCAGTCTCTGACCGTCTCTTGTATCATGTCTACAGTCTCTGACCATCTCCTGTATTATGTCTGGGGGCTCTTTCTAACAGACAGCCCTCTCTGTGTGCATCAGAGAGACTCCCCTCCAGGTCTCATTAGTGTACTCTCTTCCTGTATTTTCTTTATTGTTAAAAGATCATGGGACGATCCTAGGGTAATGGAGACTTCTTAGGGGAGCATCTCTGTGTTTGAGTCGTTGCCAAAGTAACATTTGTAAAAGGGAGGAGTTGGTAAGATGACCACACCCACGTGGGGGCGCCAGAAATATTTCTGCACCCAGGCGTCTGTGACCCTAGGATCGGCCCTGCGCTCAGTAGGGGGAGATTAGGGGACCTGGCACTCAGTGGGGGAAGATGAGGGGTCCTGGTGCTTTGTGAGGGGAGACAGGAGTCCTAGTGCTTAGTAAGGGAGAGATGGGGGTCCTGGTGCTGAGTGGACTCTCAGGGGCTAAACAGGAGCCAATGTAGCAATAAAATAAGTGCAATCTGTGCTCAGTGCTCGGTTTGTGTGCCTATCTGGGCTGGGAGTGGCACACCGAGATGTCCCCTTTACTGTCCTGTAGGTGCCTTCAGCTGATTCCCCCCCCTCCCAGGCTGTGGATCACAAGAGCAAGGATTCCCTTAAGTGCTAATCTCTATGGGAAGTGGAGATCCCTTCAATGTTGACTCCCTTGCAGGTACTATTGGATGTCTTCTTCAAGCCTGATTTAGACTCCCTCCCGCAGCGTCCTTGCTTGGTCTTTTCAAGGCAGCAAAGCAGTGCAGCAGTCTGAATCCCTGTCATGCAGCATTGCGGGCTCACACAGAGCAGCCATGCTAGGTCAAATCCCTGTCCACGGACTTGATCCTGGCTCCCTTCTGTGATCAGCGTGCTAAGCTAAATCCCTGTCCAGGGTCTGGAACCAGTTCCCCCCTGCGATCAGCAGCAGTGGCATGGAGGTGCAGGCTCACACAGAGCAGCTAGTGGTGTGTGACAGTGCGAGCTGGGCGCCATGTGATTGATTACAGTTTAGGTCAATTGTGACAATTGTGAAAAGTGCAGTCCAGCCCGATTCAACCTCCCACCCACCTCTCAATTCGGCTCCCAGAGCCACCGGCGCCTCTCTCAAGTTTGGGCCCTGGGGCACATATTGGGGCACATATCCCCCCTGCTCCCTCCCCTAGTTTCAGCCCTGATTGCTACAATGTATGTATCAATGATGCATGAATTACATCTGCAGGAGGAGCTGCAAAAGCTTCTAAGACACAATGCAGGAGCCAGGTCTTAACACTTGTCCTAACAGGAAAGCTGTGGTAAGGAAGAAAACTAGGGTGTACAGGATTATGTCTTTGGGATGTACCCTGTATTCCTATAATCTATGAATGGCTTAGTCCTATAGCTGATCTAATTATGGAATAACATTAAAAGAATACATTAACATTCCTATGTATATAGTGTCAGGATCTAAGGGGTTAACAAGCAGCTGTGGGACAGTTCACTCAACTTAAAAGGCTTTATTCAGCAAAAAGCAACAGAAAATTGACAGGCTTTGTCTTTATAGACAGTTCAAACAACACAAAAATTCTTCTTAGCAGTATAAGACGGTCCTTTTAAATAATGCTCAGCATCCCAGCCACAGCATATAACATAGCAAAGTCCCAGTTCAGGCAAGCGCACCCAGCAGGATCAAGTCATATTCAACAAGGTTCCTTCCAGCTCCAATCAGTTGGGGGTGTGGTTGCTGTCTATGCTGTGCTGTGTGCTGCGCTGCTCTGCTGCAAAGAAGGCCTTTGATACAGGGAGCTTGATTTTGGTTACACCCAGCTTAAGTGCACGAGTCTGGGATGGATCTGGTGGGGGATCCCCCGGATGCCCAAAGTGCTGGCCCTCCTTTACCGGCTTTGGAGGACTTGGCTGATGGCCCAGCTAAGCTAAAAATCTTACTACATACTGCAGAAAAGTGTGTGCAAGAATTGCAAGAATCGGTAAAGAGGAAGAGGTCCTGGCGAGATTAAAGTTTGATCTCAAAGCCAAAAAGGCTGTTATGGATAGGCTCCATAATGCAAAGTGGAAGCAAGCACATACTGAGTTGGAGGCCAAGATTGAGTGGCAAAGCCGTCTGGTAGCCGCCTTAAAGAAAACCAGTGGAGCCTTTAAAGAAAAGTTTGCAGCAATGTGGAGTGAAGCTATGACAGCCAGTGGTGTGCAGGCATCACCAGCGCAGGAGAAGCCAAAGCTAGGAGTATGCAGGAAGGTTTTCGGTTGTACTGGAGAATATTGCTGGCCTGCATGCTGGAAACTCTATGCAGCCTGCGCAAAAAGTTGGTGTACCCTCTGGAGAGGAGTGGAGGAAGAGTTACAGATGGGGTTGAGGCCAGTGGTACCTCATCAGATCAAGGGGACTCGGCGCCCCTGCCGCCACAACATCGGTCGTCAGGCTTGGAAGCCTCCCCACAATCTGCAGGAGGTACAGACACGCTAAAACTTATCTGAGTCCCCCTTGAAAAGAAGCCGGTCTATAGTGGCAGGACTGTAAGAAGATGGGGTAAAGATTTTGTTGGGTGTCTAAAACCCCCGGAACAGAGAGTGACGGTTATCCCTGCTCTGGCCCTGCCACAGGAGGGTGTTGTTTCCAGGACTGAGTCAATAGAGGGCAGTGGTAAGCATCCGGTATTTCCGGTCCTGTGTAGCCAACTAACGATGTGTGTATGGATACTGCTGATGACAAAAGTATCCCTGGTAATGTAAATGCATGTAGTGAGAATAATATTTCTATGTCTGGTGTTTCAGCCCATCCTGTAGTGGGTGGTGGTGGCCCTGTCTTTCCTATGGATGGGGAGGCTCCTAAAAGTGCTGTCATTTCCTATCCTGCGGCAGCAGCCGCCCCTGTCCCAAGAGCAAATAGCTATTCTGCACAGGTGATATGTGTTCTTGGCAAAGGCCAGGCAAGCTTGGCTCCATCCGGTAATTCTTTTAAACTGAGAAATGTGGTAAGAAAAAATGCTCCCTGTGCCAAGGTTCTGGTTACATTGCAAGGGATTGCAACAGGAGCTGGTGCAACCTTTGTAACAAATTGGGACATCCCTACAGTTTATGCCCGGAAGCCTTCCACAACCAGCCAGAGGTGGGGAATTAATTAGAATAGAAGAGGAAGAACATAGGGAGCAGTCGGGGGATTTTATCTCGGCTCAGGTGGTTCCTGAGGGCCCCCTTCTGTGCAAGTTTCCCAGTCCAGTGGCATAACTCCAGCCATGTCAGTTCCTGAGTCTGTGCTTCCTGCTGTGTCCATGTCTGTCTTCCAGTCAGTACCCCCTAGTGTGTTAACGTCTGGTTCTGTGGTAGGCCCCACTCCGGTTGTATCTCAGGGTGTTAAGAGGGTGGCTTAGCCTAAGTCATCTAAAGTAGATGAAGCTGCAACAGGGGCAGGGCCAAGGAGTGCCGGGTGGTGGCTTCGCCAGAGCCTTCAGTTAGGCGGTGCAAGATCCCCAGTAATGAAGTGAAGGAAAAGGGAAAGGATATAGGTGGAACCTCTCAGAGTGATAGTTCCTCTGATGAGGAGGGAGAGTGGTTTATAGTTGGGAGTGGGAGGAACAGGGTTGTTCTATCCCCAGCTTCGTCGATCTCATCCTCAGACGTAGACGAGTTAAATCTAGAGAATACGTTTGGGACCTTATCTGAGGGGGTTGACCCGGCTGGTTCAGTTTCTCAGATGGAGGAAGATAATGTTGAGGTGTCTCTAAAGAGGTCAGGGTCTCCAGTGGGGGAGGAGAGTGCGCAGGCTAAGAAACGCCTACCCCAATCACCCTAATGGCAGTTTCCACTCCAATTAAGGTGGCAACGATTAATGTTGCTAGCCTGAAAACTGTGAGAGCTCGTAATACGGCCTCATTTTTGCTCAGCAGAATGGATGCTGATGTTTTATTTTTGCAAGAGACCCGGTTCTATAGCCTTGCTGATGTTCATCTGGCGAAGAGGGAGTGGAGGTGTGGCCCCTCCTTCTGGTCTCTTGCGGCTGAGTCTTACAGGGGATTTGCGGTCCTTTTTACTGGCATTGTAATGTGTCGGTGGGTTATTTGAGGTAGAGACTGAAAGGTGTATGGTCCTGGACATCTCTGTGAAGGGGCATAATCTTTGTTTAATAAATATCTATGGACCTCAGTCCAAATGGCATAGGAAATGCCTCTTTACATTGATTAAGCCTTTTCTTTTTACGTCCCTGCAAGTTGTCTTTGTAGGTGATTTTAACACCGTTACTAGGCCCAAAGACTGAAAAGGCTCCACTGACAGGCTGGGATATGATCATGTTTTTCTTAATACAATAGCCAGGGAAGCAGGTCTGGAGGATGCGCATATTAAGCGTTGCCCGGACAGCACAGGTTACACGTATAGGAGGGGTAGATGTGAGAGCAGAATAGATTTTTTTAAAGGGGGACTCTGCCTTTTCAGCTCCTGCGTGTCAGTCGGTTGAGTTCTCAAATCACCTTATGCTGTCTGTCACTCTCAATGTTTCAGATACACCGCTCAGAGGAAGGGGTATTTGGTGGTTGAATTTGGCGCTGTTGGAAGATGAGAAGGTAAGACAATCTTTTGAGGATTTTTTTTCAGGCACAGGTAGCTTTTTTGGATTTCTGCAGCAATAAGTCTGAGTGGTGGGAGCGAATCTGTGGGTTTTTCAAGGCCCTAGGGAAAACGAGGCAGTTTGATAGTTATAGTGCCTACCAGCAGTTATGGAGGAGGCTTGATCGCCTTGTTTCATGTAGTAGAGATCCGGGGGCAATCTCTGAGATAAAACTTACCCTCAGAAAATATCAGTATGACTGCTTTGTTCTGGAGAGGGATTATGGGAAATATCACTTGCCTGACCCCTACCAGAACTGCAAGCAGAGTGTAGCAGTTAAAAGGGTCCTGGGGCTGAGGGATAGTACGGCTCCCTGACAAAATCCAGGTCAGGGATCCTGGAGGTCTCGAGGTTTTTTTATGTGGCTCTTTTGGGGGAGAAGTCTCTCGATCTGGAGAAGGCGTCAGGCTTTGTGGACTCTACAATGGGCCTGGGAACGGATGTTCCGTTGGCAAGTTTGGTGGAGAAAATCACAGTAGAAGAGGTTGCCAAAGCTATTGATGGTCTGGCCACGAAAAAAATGCCTGGGCCAGATGGTTTGACAGCAGAATTTTACAAAACTTTTAAGTCCAGCACCAAGCCTTGTCTTGCAAAAGTTTTTAATGACTGTCTGTAGAATGGTTTACTCCCTTCCTCCATGAGACAGTCTGCTGTGATTCTGCTATCCAAAGGCAAAGATCCCTCGATGATTGAGAACTGGCGCCCCCATCAGCCTTCTCAGTGTTGACAGAAAGATTTTGGCAAAGATAATTTTTGGTGCTTGGCGTCGGTAGCAGATAAGTTACTTTCACGCCAGCAGCACTGCTCGATCCAGGGCAGAAGCATCTTCTCAGCTGTGTTAACTGTCCGGGAGGCTCTGGAGCAATGCAGGGCGGAGGGCTGGGGGAAGTATATGCTGGCATTGGACCAGGCTAAAGCTTTTGATCAGATCAATCACGAGTATCTCTGGCTTCTCCTTGACAGGTATGGCCTGGGGGGGCTTCATTAATTGTCTTAAGGCTTTGTACAGAGAGATAGAGAGTTTCATGCTTGTTACATTAAGGTCCTTATTATACGTGTTCACAATCGACCCCTTCGTAAGAAGGTTAGAGGGTGGGCCATTGTGTGGGGTGCCGGTGGGCATTGCTGGAGAGCCTCCTCTGATGGTTGTTGCTTATGCCGATGATGTTTCTGTCTTTTTCTCTGGGCAAGAGGAGGTGCGTGAGGTGTCCTCGGTGATAGAACAGTATTCTGAGGCATCAGGCTCCAAGGTCAACCATGATAAAAGTGAAGTTTTCTGGATGTGTGAGGGAGGTGAGAGCTTTGCTCTTCCAGACATCTTTCCTAGGCCTCAACAAGAGGATTCAAATATTAGGCATCGAATTTGGTCCTGGCGATTATGGCAAATCAAACTGGGAAACCAGGCTGAATGATGCTGATGGTAAGGTGAAGTGCTGGAAGGGGTGGCGGCTCTCCTTGAGGTAAAGGGTTGACCTGATTAAAACCTTCCTGATCCCTATCTTTCTATATGTTAGCTTTGTCTGCATCTTGCCAGAGTCTCTCTACACCAGGATCTACAGTTGTTTTTTCCAGCAATTATGGGAAAACAGGCTGAATCTTGTAAAACAGAATGGAAATTATTTATCCAGGCAGAAGGGTGGCCTAGGAATGGTCAACCCGATTGTTTTCTTCTCTGTGATGTTTTTGAAACATAATTTTGGTAATATGCTTACAGAGAATCTGCCTGCATGGGTGTTTTCCAGGACTGGTTTAGACCCTTTCTGTGCTGTTGGGAAAATCATAGGCCAGTGAAAAGCCTAAGGGTTAAACATGGCAAGCTTCCGACTTATGTTGCCCCATGTTTGAAAATGCTAAGACAGTGGAATGTGATGGCGGTGGATATCAGGTCCCTTCCCAGGAGGCTTCTGGGTGAGAGGATTGTGGGTTCTGTCTTTCATGCTCCACTGGCCTTAAAAGATTGCCCAGGTGATTTTTTAAGAGAGGGTTTGTGTTTAATAAATTCTGAGCGGATCCCCTTGAAGTTTCGGGACCAAGCCTGGTAGGCTCTACATGAGGGGGAACCTGAAGTATAGCTCTCTGGATGATCAGGGTTGTCCAAGAGTGGAGTGTCAAGGTGAGGTGGAAACCATGGATCACTTCATGCTTCAGTGCCCTTTCAATGTGGAGATTTGCAAAGAGGTTGGGAGGGTTCTAAATATTCCTTTCTTTCCAGCATGTCTTATGCTGAGTGGGTATATGGAGCATTGCAGAGTCGCAAGGGTTTTGATTTGACCACTCTTTTCTTAGTTTAGTTAGTGGTCCATTACTTCACGTGGAATGCACTGTGTCAGGTGTCAATTCGGCAAAAAGTCCTATCGGTCCTGGTGGAGGTGAGTGACATTCTCAGTGAGGTGGGGAAAATTTGGGGTCTTGAGAAAGACAGATGGCATCAGAAGGCCTGGATACGGGCATGGAGGAATATGAGGCTTGCAACCACATCTTGTTGATCTCTGGGTGTTGTGGCTTTAACTTGCTTTTCTGCCCTCTCCCTTAGATTTTGATCTGCAAACTGTTTTTGGAAGGAAGGCTACATATGCCTAATAGTCTATTTTTCTTGGCCTGGAAAAAGGGGGGTGTGTTGTTTGTCGGATATACCATGTTGTAAGTGTGCTTAATAAAGGCATTTATTGTCCATTTGTTAAAAAAGAGAAGAGCACACGTTGGTTGATTTTAGTGTTTATACATTTCTAATATGTGTTTAATGTCTTAGATGAGTGTTAGAAAAGGAAATCCTTGAGTAAGAGAGTAGTTTTAAGCTATCTATTGTTTTCTATTTTTGTATAAAAAGTGAGCTGTTGTTTTTTGTTTGCAAGATTTGGAATAAACAAATATTTTCAGCTTCCTCCCAGCTCTGTTGGCTCAACAGCCTTCTCTCTCACAGCCTCTCTGACCAGGTGTCTAATAAGCAGGCCTGAAAGGGAAGTACATGCCCTGTGTCATTAACCCTTCCCAGGCTGACTCTCCACATATCCCCCCCCCGTTCCAGGCCCGGGGCTGGACAAATTATACCACAATGGCCATAGGCCTGGGAAAGGGCATCCTTTTTTTAAAAAAAATGCATGCACACAGGTCTATGCCCCCTTCATACACTGAATCCATATAATTTCTAGACTGGATTGCTGCTGTAAACCTATCATAGTCATTTTTATCAGTTCCCATTAGGCAGTACACTTCCTGGTACTCCTCTGTGAGAGCGGTTGCACCAATTCAGCCCAGCGGCTTCTGGGCCACCTTTTAAACGATGCCATGTTTTCAAATTCAGCCAGGCAATCCTCAATGTGATCGTCTAGTAGCATTGGCTGTAAAAAGTCACCAGCACAGATTCTACCCTCGTTACTACTATCTCAGAGGGTTCCTGTCCCTCCATGAGACACCTGTTCTCCACAGTAGTCCCATCCACCAGCACTTGACCCCCATGTATACACTCTCTGACCCTGCCAGATCAGTTGGCAACCCTCCTTTGGGCCCCAGTTAATGTTTTTTTGCCCATGTTTAAACACTTTGCAATTTTTGGCTACCCAGGAGCGTAGCGTATGGTGAACAGCAACTCAAGGAGAGCGCATATCTTCCCCAGGATGCTGTGGCTCACCACTCAGTGGTGTGACCAGTTCCCTGGTGGGGATCAAAGCGGAGTCCTTCCTCTGAGCACCAAAGAAATCACCATGGGAGCCCCAAGATATGACAAATCAGGCCCAGAGGGAGAACTCTCCACCTCCAATTCTACAAATACCTCAAGGGGTTCTAGGTCAGCTCCTGCAGGTTCACACATCTTACAGATTTCCTTTCTGTTTACCTCCTGCAACACAGTATTAAACACTTCACATGGGGATTTCTCCTTTTTAGAGGAGGCCCCTAAACCTTTGAACTTTTGTTGACACAAGTCTCAAAATAGGGGGCAGTCTCGCCCAATTGGCAAATCATGAGGTAACCCTGGGATCATCCCAGCTCTCAGTGTAGCAGTTCCTGCTGTTGTGGACAGGGTTACATGAGCCATTGGATAGTCCTTGACAACCCCATGTACAGAGACCACTCCAATCTTTTTCCTGGGTATCAGTTTTCCCCGATACCTGTCAGATCAGAGCAGGGAAAACCCCACTCCCCGAGTCAAGAAGTGCTATAACTTCCTGTCCATTAACCCGCATCACGCTCTCAAGCGGGCTTAGATTGTTCATGGGACCAGTGGCAAAAGCAAACATAAAGCCATGTTGAGCCATGTCACATTCCATTGGCTCCTCCCGCCTTGGACACTGGGCCACCATATGACCCAGTTGTTGGCAGGACCAACAGTGAACCTCTCGGGGTTCCCATTCTCCCTGCCAACCCTCAGGAGGTTGCTCCTAGCTGGAGTGTTAGGAACCCGAGCAGACATCATGCGTTCAACCGGTGCCATCTTGGAGCTGGAACAAACTTCATTAGAACGGGCCAGCTTTCTGATAATAGAGGGACTCTCCTGGAAACTTTCCACACAACTGTAGTGCTCGACAGCAGCAGCCATCTCATCCAGGGAATGAGGCTCGGACTGAGCCACCTATCGGTGCAGCTCCTTAGGAAGACCATGCAAAAAGCGATCCAGTGCAACTCGCTCTACAATCTGAGTGGTGGTCTTCTCCTCTGGTTTCAGTCAATCGTGGAACAGGTGCATTAGACGATACAGTTGCGCATGGGCAGGCTTAGCTATGTCAAAGCGCCAGTCATGAACACGGTTTGCCCTTAAAGCCACAGTCACTCCCAGCTTGGCTAGAATTTCCACCAGTTTATAGTCCCGTGCTGATTCAGAGGCCAAATCACAATAGGCCTGTTGAGGATCTGCAGTCAGGAAAGGAGCCAGCACATCCACCCAGTATTTCTCAGGGAGTACTTCCCTTTGTGCAATCCTTTAAAACATTGCCATATAAGCTTCCACGTTATCTGTGGCTGTCATCTTTTGCATAGTCTGCTGCATAGCCTTCCATGGGTCACTCTTTACAGCGGGATCACCTTTCATCATTTCAGCCTGCTGGGTCAGTGCCTTATATAAACCCACTATCTGTTCCATCAGTAGGCAGTTTGTCTCTTGCTGAGCAGAAACTGCCTGTGCATTAGCCACTGCTAATTGTTTGATCAGTTCCTCCATTGCTTTGTCTGATGCTTTTCCCGCCTGTACAGCTTTAACCCAGGACATGGGTTTGGCCTGCACTCCTCAAGCTGCCTAATGCATCCTCCACCAATTGTCAGGATCCATGGGGTTAACAAGCAGCTGTGAGACAGTTCAGTCAACTTAAAAGGCTTTATTCAGGAAAAAGCAGGCCCAAAAGGAAAGTACTTGCCCTGTGTCAATAACCCTTCCCAGGCTGAATCTCCACAATAGGCATTAATATGCTTACTTCACTGTCTGATACTGACCATGGTACTGTTGCTCTGACAGGAGGAGAATACAAGTATATGATTAAAAAATATATATTTCTGAGAGGTAAGGTTAGGTGCTAACAATTAAAGAGTGGAGATTGGGATTATGACAAATGGGCAGCGAAGACTGGTTCTTTTTAACATGTATTATATTTATTTTGTTTATAATTGTTTTTAGCATACTTTTGGATCTAGGATAGATGCAGACAGCCTGTAATAATTCAAAACAATAAGTTTTCTCATGAAATTTATTTTAACCACTAGGCGTCCGCTCTATAGTCGAAAGACGGCTACAGCGCGGACGCTAATTGCGTGCTCCCGCGGGCGCGCATCAGGGAAGTTCTGTGCTGGCCATGTCCCTCGGACACAGCCAGTCACAGATCGCTGAAAACAGCCAATCCTAGTGGCCGTTTTCAGCGCGATCGGCGATGCCAATGAGAGACAATCTCATATGTAAACATATGAGATCATCTCTCATTGCCGGTGTTCTGCGGCTCTCCTTCCTCACACAGAGACAGCGTGTGAGGAGGGAGAGCAAACCGCTGCGGCGGTAAGTGAAAAAAAAAAAAAAAGAAAAAAAAAGTGTTCCCACTGCCATCTGTCCTTGCCATCTGTCCCTGTCATCATGTCCCTGTCATCATGTCGCTGTCATCATGTCCCTGCTGTCATGTCACTGCCATCTGTCCCTGCTGTCATGTCCCTGCCATCTGTCCCTGATGTCATGTCCCTGCCATCTGTCCCTGCTGTCATGTCCCTGCCACCTGTCCCCACTGCCATCTGTCCCCAGTGCCACATATAAGTGCCATCTGTCATCAGTGCCACATAGTGCCATCTGTCATCAGTGCCACCTGTCAGTGTCACGTGCCATCTGTCATCAGTGTCACGTGTCATCAGTGCCACGATTCAGTGCCATCTGTCATCAGTGCCACGTATCAGTGCCATCTGTCATCAGTGTCATCAGTGCCATGTATTAGTGCAATCTGTCATCAGTGCCACATATTAGTGCCATCTGTCATCAGTGCCACGTGTCATCAGTGCCACATATTAGTGCCATCTGTCATCAGTGCCATCTGTCATCAGTGCCACGTGTCATCAGTGCCACATATTAGTGCCATTTGTCATCAGTGTCACGTGTCATCAGTGCCATGTATTAGTGCCATCTGTCAGTGCCACGTATTAGTGCCATCTGTTTTCAGTGCCACGTATTAGTGCCATCTGTCATCAGTGCCACATCAGTGTCAGTGCCACGTGTCAGTGCCATCTGTCATCAGTGCCACGTATCAGTGCCATCTGTCATCAGTGCCACGTCAGTTTCACATGTCATTGTCCTGGTGCTCCAGGGCCTTCAGAAGTGTAATAGGTAATCAACAAGTTAGATGTGTAATTTATGCTCCTAGAACACCTGATGGTGCTCCCTGCATGTTGGGCCTCTCTATGTGGCCAGGCTGTGAAAAAGTCCCACACATGTGGTATCGTAATACTCAGGAGGAGTAGCAAAATGTATTTTGGGGTGTTATTTGTGGTATACACATTCCATGTGAGAGAAATAACTTATTACAATGACAATTTTGTGGGGAAAAAAAAAATCTTCATTTTGCAAAGAATTGTGGGAAAAAATGACAACATCAAAAACCTCACCATGCATCTTATTAAATACCTTGGATTGTCTACTTTCAAAAAAGGGGTCATTTGGGGGGTATTTGTACTGTCCTGACATGTTAGGGTCTCAAGAAATGAGATAGGCCACCAGTACATCAGGTGTGATCAATTTTTTATGATTTGCACCATAGTTTGTAGACTCTCTAACTTTCACAAAGACCAAATAATATACACTAATTTTGGTTATTTTTTACCAAAGATATGTAGCAGTATAAATTGTGGCCAAAATTTATGAAGAAAAATTAATAATTTGCAAAATTTTAGCACAGAAACGAAGAAAAATGCATTTTTTTTCTAAATTTTCATTTATAGCGCAAAAAATTAAAAGTCCAGAGGTGATCAAATACCACCAAAAGAAAGCTGTATTTGTATGAAAAAAGGACACAAAATTCATTGGTGTACAGTATTACATGACTGAGTAATTATCATTCAAAGTGTGAGAGCGCTGAAAGCTGAAAATTGGTCTGGTCACGAGGGGGGTTTAAGTGCCCAGTTGTCAAGTGGTTAAAAAAAAGTCTGATAAAAAGCGTCTCTTACCTGTTTCTTTTTTACTATGTTTCTAGTAAAAAGAGCCATTCATCTGCCTGTTTGTTGAAGAAGAGTCAACAATAAGACAATAAAGGAGAGACCAAGAGCCTAAAAGAATATATCTACTCTATATACTGTATGTTGAAGCCATGGTAAGTGAGAGCAAGTATTTTCCCTTCCTTTCTAAGACCTCCGAATTACGTTCAACAGAGCAAATCAAAATATGCAGGGAACAATAATCTGAATTTCAGGAATTCAGCAACTTTGCTAAAAGTGCAGACACTCTATGGGATAAGCCCGAATAAGTGCATGTCATCTCCGGGAATTATCTATATTACTTATTTACAAATTTATTGCACTTCCAGAGGATACACTCCGGCTGTGAGAGGACACAAACACACAGACCAACTATGTCCTCCCCTCTGCTGCTCATTTACTGAAGCCTTTGTATTTTGTGAATGAGCTTACATAATGCAAAGGCTTCTGTGAATGGGCAGAAGGAGGGGGGCAGACATAGCAGTTCCAAGGACTCTGCAATTGAAGGAACTGAGACCACAGTGAGCAGCATTAGAGCTCTGGTGGTTATCTAAACCTGTCAGATGTGAATAATAGAGATAAGTATATGAGGTGACAGGCACCATGTTAGACTTCACTCATGGCATGCCTGCAGTTTTTCTAAAGTAGCTGAATTCTTGGAACTCAGCTTTAAAATTCCATAGTAGTGATTTGTAGGAAAGGTGGGAAATAAGACTTATTACTAAACTTACACTTAAATAGGTGACTAGTGCACATGTGTTCTCATTATAAATTTAAAAACTGTAATGACTGTAATATCACACATGGGTGACTCATGGATCTCTTTGAGCCACAAGCTTTTCTTTTAATGTTATCTTTTGTCTTTGATCAGAGATTGAAAGACTTCCGTACATCTGATATTGATTATGTCCTGTAACTATAATGCTGTTCCGTATGCAAAAGCTTCTTGTGATCAATGTTTTTGATTCACAAGAGCTGACCGGATTATTCTGTTCTCATGATTTGTGCTCCATTGTGCTAGATAAGCTACTTGCTTTTATAAATGAGGCCAAAGCCAAACGTAACTACCATTTATTTGTTGAGAAATAATACAAAATAGAGTTAATTAATTGATTGTCTAACAGAAAGACAGAAGAAAAATAATGCACAGAAACAACAATGTAGCTCTTCCTACAGATAGGAAGGGTTTGAAAAAAAAATGCTCTCTGTCTATTGTAAACATAAATAACAAACACTAAAAAATTGTAAAGAATATTCAGGTATTGGCATTGCTCTGATTTCCAAAAAGTTTTGTAACATAGCAAAATGGAAATTAACTGATGCAAGTCCACCCTAAATTCTTACAAAAAACTCAAAAATGTCTTTAGGTGATATAGAAGAGGCAGGCATATTAACTGGAATCCTTAATGCAGCAACTTATTTGAGCAATAAAATTGCTAAGTGTAATGCAGAGTACACATGATTGGACATTCTGACAACAAAACCGTGGATTTTTTTCATACGAATGTTGGCTCAAACTTGTCTTGCATACACACGGTCACACAAATGTTGTCGGAAATTCAGAACGTCAAGTTTGCGGTGACGTGCAAGACGTATGACGAACCGAGAAAAATTAAGTTCAATAGCCAGTGCGGCTCTTCTGCTTGATTCCAAGCATGCATGGAATTTTGTGCGTCAGAATTGTGTACACACGATCAGAATTTCCGACAACGAGTTTTGTTGTCGGGAAATTTGAGAACCAGCTCTCAAACATTTGTTGTCGGAAATTCCGACAGCAAATGTGTGATGGAGCCTACACATGGTTGGAATTTCCGACAACAAGCTCACATTGAACATTTGTTGTTGGAAATTCCGACTGTGTGTACGCGGCATAAAAGTGAAGGAGTTAAAGATATCTCATCTCAGTAAGAAAAATGTAATATATTGCAGCTTATCTTTCCTTAGATATGGTGGCTGCATTAGTTGCCATATTTAAAGCTGAGAACTTTTTAAGTAAGTTCAAAAAATACTTGTTGATCTTGCACATACGGTGCCTTGCAAAAGTATTCACCCCCTTGGCTTTTTACATATTTTGTTATATTACAGCTTTTAGTTCAATGTTTTCTTAATCTGAATTATATGTGATGGATCAGAACACAATAGTCTAAGTTGGTGAAGTAAAATTAGAAAAATATATACATAAAACTATTTTTCAGAAATAAAAAACAATAATTGGCATGTGCGTATGTATTCACCCCCTTTGTTCTGAAGCCCATAAAAAGCTCTCGTGCAACCAATTACCTTCAGAAGTCACATAATTAGTGAAATGATGTCCACCTCTGTGCATTCTCAAGTGTCACATGATCTGACATTACATATACACACCTTTTTGAAAGACCCCAGAGGCTGCAACACCTAAGCAAGAGGCACCACTAATCAAACACTGCCATGAAGACCAAGAAACTCTCCAAACAAGTAAGAGACAATGTTGTTGAGAAGTACAAGTCAGGGTTAGGTTATAAAAAATTTCCAAATCTTTGATGATCCCTAGGAGCACCATCAAATCTATCATAGCCAAATGGAAAGAACATGGCACAACAGCAAACCTGCCAAGAGACGGCCACACACCAAAACTCACAGACCAGGCAAGGAGGTCATTAATCAGAGAGGCAGCACAGAGACCTAAGGTAACCCTGGAGGAGCGTCAGAGTTCCACAACAGAGACTGGAGTATCTGTACATAGGACAACAATAAACCATACGCTCCATAGAGTTGGGCTTTATGGCAGAGTGGCCAGAAGAAAGTCATTACTTTCAGAAAAAAACAAAATGGCACATTTTGAGTTCGCAAAAAGGCATGTGGGAGACTCCCAAAACGTATGGAGGATGGTGCTCTGGTCTGATGAGACTAAAATTGAACTTTTTGGCCATCAAAGAAAACGCTATGTCTGGCTCAAACCCAACACATCACATCACCCAAAGAACACCATCCCTACAGTGAAACATGGTGGTGGCAGCATCATGCTGTGGGGATGTTTTTCAGCAGTCAGGACAGGGAAACTGGTCAGAGTTGAGGGAAATATGGATGGTGCTAAATACGGGGATATTCTTGAGCAAAACCTGCACCGCTCTGTGTGTGTTTTGAAGCTAGGATGGAGGTTCACCTTCCAGCAGGACAATGACCCCAAACACACTCCTAAAGCAACACTTGAGTGGTTTAAGGGGAAACATGTAAATGTGTTGGAATGGCCTAGTCAAAGCCCAGACCTCAATCCAATAGAAAGTCTGCGGTCAGACTGTAAGACTGCTGTTCACAAGCGCAAATTATCAAACTTGAAGGAGCTGGAGCAGTTTTGCAAGGAGGAATGGCCAAAAAATCCCAGTGATAAGATGTGGCAAGCACATAGAGATTTATCCAAAGCGACTTGGAGCTGTGATAGCCACAAAAGGTGGCTCTACAAAGTATTGACTTTAGGGGGGTGAATAGTTATGCATACTGACTTTTTCTGTTATTTTGTCCTATTTGTTGTTTGCTTCACAAAAAAAAAAATCTTCAAAGTTGTGGGCATGTTCTGTAAATTAAATGATGCAAATCCTCCATGTTAATTCCAGGTTGTGAGGCAACAAAACATGAAAAATGCCAAGGGGGTGAATACTTTTGCAAGGCACTGTAAAAAGATGAATAGAGGAAGACCTGTTTGTAGTCCAAATCAGGGGAGCAGCCTGGATGACACCTCATAGCTACCTCCATAGATACAGAGGAGTGAGTGAGCATAGCTACCCACTGAAAAGTTATTCTCAGGGCTAAAATGTGAAAATAATAGAAAAAAAGCCTGAAAAAGAAAAAAGGAACAAGGGAACCCCCCTAGTGGGGCTTTATTGCAGCCAATAATGTATGATTCCAAAAGATGGAAGAATAATCAAATGTAATTTTTATTAGTACAAAGGTTATAAAAGGTAGTGACTTCTGACCTTTAAAGTCAGAACATGAACTGTGTTTACAGACATTGTTAAAAAACCGGCAACAATATAAAATACAGTATAGCCAAAGCAACAAGGTCAAAGAGTAATTATAGGTGTTCTGATGCGTTTCGACCCCAATGGGTCATCTTCAGAGGACAGATGTTTAACAGCTGTGAAAATGTAAGCATGTATCACAATCTCTTTTTGTTTTTTAAAAGAAAAAACAACAATAAGGAGTGGAACAAAAAATCTATGTGAAATGCATTGTATTTATACATAAACATATCTTGCATAGTTACCAGTCAGGTTGCTTCAAACGACTAAAGTTGACCGTAATGTGCAAAAGTTGTCCCCTCCCTTTGTTTCCCCCCTCTCTCCGCTTCCAGACGGCAAGCCAGTCCCCCAAGGAGCAGATATCGAGCCAAGTTGCCTTACAAGGGATCACACAAAACCTACCCCCCTACGATCGGAGGCGGAAAAGAGAGGTATGTGCACCGTACCTGTAGTAGAGTAACAATAGTACTAATTTAAAAAATGAGAACAGCAAAGGGGATTGTTTATTTGCAAGATGACAACCCACAATGGCTATAGATTAAACCAATGTAGATTGAAGTTTGTGGACAGAACTACATGTGTGCAGGGAAAAAAAAAAAAAAGGGGGGAGGGGGGAGGGGGAGAAACCACCGACAGAAGGAGAAGGAAGAAAAGGTGGAAGGAAAGGAAATAACAGCAACCAGGATGGTGTGCAGGGTGCAGGGAGGGTGAAGAGAGAAGTATAAAGGGCAAAAGGGGGGGTGGGGTGGCAAATGTTTTGCAGACATGTGGAAGCCACCCACTAACAATGTTATGTGTGAGGGAAATGCCGGTAATCATATTGCACTATATTAGGAAATATACGTGTATAAGTGAAGAGTGCAAGCCAGCCAGAAGGCTGGAAAAGAATAGAAGGGACTGGAAGATTGGTGAAAAAGGAGAGTGATGGGAAATGAAAAGTGAGGATCGTGCTAGAGGGCCGTGAATGTTGGCAAATATGAGTAACAAAACACAAGTGAACAAACAAAGCAAACCAAACAGTGAAAGTGAAGCGGGTGCTGCGGGGGAGGTAGTGTGAAAGGGGCAATATTGACACCACCTCCCCCACAGTAATAAAGCCCCACTAGGGGGGTTCCCTTGTTCCTTTTTTCTTTTTCATGCATCTCTGGGGTGCGCAGCCCCCTTACCCTTAACTCCCTAAGTGTCTTCCTCTTTCCAATAGAAAAAAAGCCTTAGAAAAGAAAAGTGTAGCCATCAAATCTAAGAACTGGAAAGCTGTAATATATTCAATTTCTTGTTTTGGGTTAACAAGAACAATTGAGTACTGTCCGTGATACTTTTTTTTTGCACTAACATCCAAATTTTCAAGACAAGCTTTTGGGAGGTACCCCTTTCTTCAAGGTCCAAGCAGTACTAATACACAAAGTTTTAGCAGAATGTTATGTAAGACAATCTCTGAAGAAAAAAAAAACACCAACAAACATACACAGCAATAGTAATTAAACTTGGATAGTTAGTGAGATAGGGCAGGGAGAGGTCTATAGACTGGCAGTGGCATTAACAGTCACAGAGGGGAGGATGGTCGTAAAACTGTTGGATAATGATTTAGAAAACCGAGGTCCACATTTAGTCTATTATCTTTTGTGTCTAATAGAATTATCATTCTTAGTTTTTCTTTCCTGAGAAGTTTGGAAGTTCCCTTTAGGAACTTCATGTCTTCATTCATGTCTTCATGTCTTCCATATTGTGGTGTGATTGCGCAAAATTATGTCCTAAACGTGTGCAGAAATCATCTTCTTTATCTTCCTTAATGGTGTATCTGTGTAAATTAATTCTTGTTACCATATACCATATTTTGGGTTGTCCCCAGAACAGCAACAGAGGAGAAATCTTCCATTAGGGACAGTAGTTCTGGTGACCAGGGGCCCCAATGGGTTCCCTTAATTTGAATGGATTTCCTCTCACTTTCTGTTTTGCCTATTGGGGAGAAAGTGAAGGGCAATCTCCCCAATAGGACACAGATGGCAAAAGAAAAACTGACGGGATTATAACCCTTCATTACTTAATCTAAAATAAAAAAAACATTTTGCCTATTCTTCTAATTTAATTTTAAAACCCTTTACTACACCAAAGTACAAGTTTTGAGTTTATGTTTTATAAGGCTATAGTTGCAAAAAAAAAACCCTATTTCACATTTTTAACCAATTGTAACTAGTGATGGGCCGAACACCCCCCAGTTTGATTCGCACCAGAACTCCCAAACAGTGAAAAAATTTGGACCTGAGCCACAAACTCTATTAAAGTCTATAGGACCCGAACATGAAAAATGTCCCCATTTTGAAGGCTTATATGCAAGTTATTGTCCATAAAAGGGTACTGCCCTGGGGGACATGTATTATGCAAGAAAAAACGTTTAAAAAAGATTGTTTTTAAAGGAGCAGTGATTTTAATGATGCTTCAAGTGAAACAATAAAAATGAAAAAAATCCTTTAAATATAGTGCCTGGGGGTTCCCGTTACTCTGCCCGTAAAGTTGCGCATCTGTACCATATATAGAACCTGCTGCAGCAAAACTGACATTTGTAAAGGAAAAAAAAAAAAATAATCGCTGCTGCAAGTTATTGTAGGCAATACAAAAAAATGGTGTGGGGTCCCCCCACGCCAAAATATTTTTAAAAAGTGACATGGGGTCCCCCCAAAATCCATACCATACCCTTTTCTGAGCGTGCAGTCTGGCAGGTCAGGAAAGGGGGGGTGAGCGAGCTCCCTCCGAACCATAACAGGCCACCTGCCCTCAACATGGGGGTGCTTTGGCTCAGCTCCCCCACCCCAAAGCACCTTGTCCCCATGGGGACAAGGGCCTCTTCCCGACAACCCTTGGCGATAGTTGTGGGTGTCTGCGGGCAAGGAGGTTATCAAAATCTGGAAGCATTCTTTAACAAGGGGGCACCCAGATGCCACCCCCCATATGAATTAGTATGGGGTCTATGTACTCCTACTCATTCACCAAAAAAAGTATAAAAAATAATTAAAGACAGAAGGCAGTTTTTGACAATTCCTTTATTTAAAAAAATAAAAAAACAATGTCCCCAATGTAGATCCATTGTCAGTCACGATCCCCGCCACACCACCAGACCTGAAAAAAAAAAGAAGCTCTGCCCTCGATGAACGCTAATCGCCAAATGCCTGCTCCTCCGTCTGACAGTTCTTAACCAGTTGCCTACCTTGGGTGTCTTACAAACCTCTATAAAACCCCCTCCTCTGTACACAGGACATGTCTTGTACCCCTGCACTTTCTAATCTTTTCTTATCTCCTTCTACTCAGCTCCTGTGCACAGCCTGTGAGATCCTATGACTGGGAGCTAGTCAGAAGCCTTCCTCACTGAATGATCATTCTGCCAGACAGTCTCAGTGAGAATTCATTGTAACATTTTAAGCTAAAACAACAACAAAGTAACACAGTAGCTATCTTATCTCCTGCATTCCTTCAGACAGATTTGTAAGTGAGAAAGCTGAAGCTGACAGAGGAAAGTTTTTATTGTGTGCACAGGGAATTAACTCTTAATTAACCAGGACATACTCCTTTTTTTTTTTTTTTTTTTTTTTTTTTTTTACTACTTAGCCCTTTCACTTCAACCTGTATAATCACTATTTAACAGTTTCATCTGCTGTTTCATGTTTCAATTTTAAATTATTTGCTGGAAACATTTTTTTATAAAGCACATATATACATTGTTATCTTTAAGGATTTACTGTTAAAAATATGTGGTTTAGGGTATATCTGTTTTATTTTAAATCAGTAAGACCTATAAATTACTGTTGTATTATGAGAAAAATTAAATGTATGCAAAAAAAAAAAAAATGTATTTCTTTTGTAAATAACTTTAACATGCTTTGTACCAAAAATGTCATTTTAATGTTGCAGTAAATAGAACATGAAAAATGAATAGAATCGCGCTAAACATTAGCATAAATAATAATGTATACATACATTAATCCATTGACAATAGTGATATACCATGTGCACGTACCATATGATGTGAACGGATTATCAAACTATAATGTAACACCAAAACAAAAAACACAAGTGAAGTAAAAATAAATCAATAAGTGGTAATATAAATAAATATCAAATGGTAAAGTGTCCAAAAACTTCGGATGACCAAACACCCGTGAACTAAATAATAATTAGTGAAGTAATGAAAAAGTCCATCCAAGAAATATACGGTCTTCAATAATGTGAAGAAAAACTGGTACTCAGTCCGCCACCAATGATAGAGGGTTGCCGCTTACCAGAACCCCATGATCCCCCACTACAGAGGATCAGGGGAAGCCTGAATAGAAAATGCCCTCTGGAGCATAGCAAATGGAACCAGAATCTGGAGTCATTGGTGGTAATAAGATATCCACAAACACTAAATGGAGCTAATTGACCTCAGATCCCATCATAACATTCCCAGCTTGTGGATAAATGAATATGGCATGTAAAGATAAGAGAAGCTCCAATAGTGTAAAACTTTTTGGGAAATGAGTATTGCGCCTTACCAACAGCAGGCTAAGTGGCCACAAATAGAACAAGCAGTAGATTAAAATATATGTTTTCCTCACATTAATGGTACTTGTGTTCAAAACATTACTGCTCAAACTTGAAAAAATACTTTTTCTTTCTGATTTTTACTCTTTTTTCCCCTTTAAAATGCAAATAAATTAAAAAAAATTCTCAGAGGACTTTAGGGTCACGAGAAAGTCCTGTTTGTCCCCCAAAAAATAATATACAGTATGTATCAATTCTTTATCATAAGTAATTACATTACTAAGTTATAGACTCATGAACAGACACATAGAAGAAATGTGAAATATGGTCTGGTCCTTAGGGGGTAAACAGATGTGAGAGCCGAAGTGGTTAAATAGGTAAGTGGCGGGGCCACCTGGAGACGTCACCTGGTGATGTCACCGACCAGTGCATGCTGGGTCAGTTAGCCTCCGTCTTGGGCAGATTGTTTTTTTTTTTTCAGATCCGGCAGCCATCGTGGTTGACAATGGATCTACATCGGGGACATTGTTTTTTTGTTTTGGTTTTTTTTTAATAAAGGAATTGTCAAGAACTGCCTCCTGTCTTTATTTTTTATTTTTTTTTTTTCATAAAATAGTTTATTGAAGAAAATGAAGCATATATAAACATACATGAGTGCAGATAGGAGCTGATATACAACAATCAACTGGTGTCAAACTTTAAATCAAAGTCGTATCTAACATATTCATGAGTCATAGCTATGCATTCTGACAATTAAGTAAGCTGTCTTTAGATAAGAACTTTTGTGTGTTCAAGAAACTATGCCCATCTTTAAGTATCTTTTTGAAATCTGCATTTGTTTAACGAGTAGGGTAAAGAACAGGATGAAGATAAGAAAAGAAGAGGTAAGGAAGCTAGTGAAAAGGATAGGTGTTATGACCTATAAGTCACAGTGACTTGAGGGAGTTATTTAGAGCTTATTGAGTTCTAACGTCTAATGTACTTTCTTAGAACGGTTCAGGTTATTACATGGTTTTGTATTCGATCAAGTATTGGTAAATATTGACCAGTTATTTAATCAAGTTTTCATAATCCTGGGAATATCTATATATGAACCAGGGAGACCAAGTTTCGTGATAACGCTCAACTTTTTCTTCTGACTGTGCCCGTGTGTCTTCCATTTCACAAATATATGAAATTTTGTGCAACCAGTCTTTTAGAGAAGGGACTGTTGTCGATTTCCAAAACAGTGGAATGAGAGACTTGGCTGCATTTAGTAAGTGTCTGGTGAGAGAGTTTTTGTATCTTCTATAGGAGGAATTTGTAATGTGGAGCAGGCAACATGCTGCGTTAAGTTTGAGCTTGGTCTCTGTGATTCGGCATATTACCTCTGTAACCCTGTTCCAGTACGGTGTTATTCGTTCACATTGCCACCAAATGTGTATTAGAGTTCCTTTCTCTTTGTTGCACCTCCAGCATGTGTCTGGCGACTGGGGGAACCATTTGTGAATCTTTGCTGGGGTTGCATACCAATGAGTAAGCATTTTATAAGCCGTCTCCTGCATTCTCGTGCTCAAGGAGCATTTATGCGCCATAATACATGCTCTCTCCCATTGGGTATCCGAAATTGTCATGTCAAGGCAGTCTGACCATCTCTCTCTGAGCCTATTATCTGCGGGTTTTTTTGAATTTTGTAGCCACTGGTAAGCGACTGATGTGGTCTTTTCAACCTGCTCTCCCTTTAGGCACACCGACTCCAACTCAGTAGGTTCTCTAGTGAAGTGTCTCTTACGGGTGACATTGTTAACGTAACTTCTAATTTGAAAGTACGACCACAAGGGAAGGGAAGGTATATTGTTGTCAGTCTTTAGATTAGTCAAGTCTTTCATTATCTTGTTATCAAAGCAGTGGGAAGTCAGAAGTGGTATTTTTTGATCAGAGGAACGCAAGAAGCGGTTCCCCACTCCAGGTGGAATGTCTGGGTTGTTTTGCAATGGGGTGAGAGGACTGAGAGGAGAAGAAAGTTTGGGTTGTTTTTTTAGATGATGAAAGATTTCCAAAGTGGTCCCTATCAAAGGGTGTAATCTCAGAGTCGGGGGTATTTGAGTTTTGGTCACCAGGGGGAGAAAATCAGGGGAATTGGGCTCAGATCATTTTCCAACGACACCCAATCCTTTATGCCGCCATGGCAGTGCCAGTCTATGATCCTGGCAATGTGCGTGGCATGGTAGTACATTTTAAAATCTGGTATCCCCAACCCACCCACTGCTTTGGCTTTTGTTAGTAGGGAAAATTTAATACGTGGTGATTTGTGTGCCCAAATGAAGCGTATTTGAAGGGCCTGAAGCGACCTAAAGAAGCTTAGTGGGATTTTAATGGGGAGTGTGCGTAATAAATATAGAATTTTAGGGAGTATGGTCATTTTGCAAATGGCCACCCTGCCAAACCACGAAAAGAACCCCGTGTGCCAGGTTTGTAAATCCTTTTCTATGGTTTTGAGAAGGGGAAGGAAGTTTCGGGAGAAGATAGAGGACAGCTTAGGAGTAAGCCAAACTCCCAGGTATTTGACGGCCTGTGCTTCCCACTTGAATGGACTATTGTTCTTAATTGTCTTTAGTGTTTGTTCTGGGAGTGAAATATTCATCGCCTCCGATTTCGAAAAGTTTATCTTAAGGTTAGAAATATAACCAAATATTGCAAACTCTCTCATAAGGGAGGGGATGGAGATATGTGGATCAGTCAAGAAGAAGAGTAGGTCATCGGCATATGCCGCTATTTTGAATTCACGCCCTATGACCTCAAATCCCTTTACAGCTGTATTTGCTATGATTCGTCTAACAAATGGTTCTAGTGATATTATAAATAGCAGGGGCGACAATGGACACCCCTGCCTTGTCCCATTGTTTATGCTTACTTTATTGGAGAGTGCACCGTTTATTTTGAGTCTGGCTGAAGGGTTTTGGTAGAGGGAGGTTATCCAGGCCATCATTCCTGGTCCCAGGCCTATGTGCTTGCAAGTTTCAAACATGTAGTCCCAGGCTACTCGATCGAAGGCCTTCTCCGCGTCCGTAGACAGGAGAAGACCCTCGATCTTTCGTCCATGGGCAGCGTGAATCAGGTTTAGGGCTTTGGTGACATTATCCCTTGCCTCTCTTCCAGGCATAAAGCCCGCCTGTTCCGGTCCTATCACGTTATGTAGTAGAGGTTTCAGTCTATTGGAGATGATTTTGGCCAATATCTTCACATCTAAGTTCAATAGCGATATAGGCCTATAGCTGGAACAGTGAAGCGGATCCTTATCCGGCTTGGGTAACACGGTGATAAAGGCCGATAGAAAATCTGGGGGGACTGTTCTTGGCTTTGATAGGGAATTTAATGCGTCTTGGAGGTGTGGAGACAGTATGTCAACTAATGTCTTATAGTAAATAGCCGTGAATCCGTCAGGACCCGGGCTCTTGCCGTGTTTTAAGTCCTTAATAGCGAGTTTGAGTTCCGACAGGTCCACGGGGCTCTCGAGTGATGCGGCGTCCTCCGCTGTAAGCGAAGGGAGGCCTGAACCCCTCAAGAAATCCCGCATCACCCGGAGCCTTTCTCCTTGCAAATCATGCGGTCTGTTTTGGGTTGGGAGATTGTATAAGTTGGTACAGAATTCTTGGAAGTGTTGTGCTATTTTGTCCGTTGTTCTATCCACCCTGCCATCCTTATTTTGAATGCCTGAGATGTTATATTTAGGAATGGGTCCCCTCAAAGCCCTGGCAAGCAGATAGCCGGGTTTGTCACTTTGCTCGTAGTATATTTTTTTCTTAAAGAAAAGGAAGCGCTTCGTTTTGGATTCTAGAAGCTGTTTAAGGGTCAATCTTGACTCGAGAAGAGTAGTCGCCAATTTGGATGTCAAGGATTGCTTGTGTAAGGTTTCTAGATGACGGATTTTTTGCGTTAATTGGAGAATTTCCTTTTCTTTGTCTTTCTTCTTTTGTGCACCCATCCTAATTAGCTCTCCCCTGATGGAGCACTTGTGGGCCTCCCAAACCATCAGTGGGTCTATACCCGGGGTCACATTATGCCTGAAGAACTCTTTCAAAGCTGCGGTCAGTGTGGGCAGCAGAGCTGGATCTGTAATAAGAGAGGAATTTAGTCTCCAAGTTCCCGATTTGGTCGGGGTATCGTTCAGGTTTAGGCCAATGGAAACTGGGGCATGATCAGAAATTGTCTGTATCCCTATGTTTGCCTCTCTGACTATATGGAGATCCCTCTGTGTGATGAAGAGGTAATCAATCCTGGAGTGGCGATCATGTGGGATTGAATAGAAGGAGAAATCTTTGTCCTCAGGGTGTAGGAAGCGCCAGGTGTCAACTAAATCTAAAGAGTGTAGGAGAATTTTAATTTTTTTTAATATTTTATAGGTGATGAAGGTTTTCCCTGTTGACGTATCTACTAACGGGTTTAAGGGAATGTTAAAATCTCCCCCTAAGATTAAGCGGCCTGAGCTGAAACCCTCTAACTCCCTCACCAGCTTTTTGCAAAAGGATAAGTGGGAGGTATTAGGGAAATAAACATTTGCTAATGTGATGGGCACCCCAGAACATTTCCCTTTGACAAACACATATCTCCCTCCCGGATCGACCAATTTGTCTGTGATCTCGAATGAAGCCTCCCTACTGAGCAGTATTGACACTCCTTTAGATTTGGAGCTGTCGTTTGTGGCGTGGTGTGCCTCTGTGAAGTAGGAGTCGGTGAGCCTGGGAACCTGGTTTGTCTTAAAGTGGGTCTCTTGCAGGAAAACAATTTTAGGCTTACCTTTTTTTAATTCCCGCAAGAGAGTAGTGCGTTTCTCCGGAATGTTTCGGCCTTTGACATTGTGAGATACCACCGTAGGGGTTCAAACTAGAGCAGAGTAAGCCATTATTCAGGGCCTGAGAGAGACTGCAGACAGTACCTGTGATCACAACTAATAAAAAAAAAAAAAAAAAAAAAAAAAAAAAGGTACTTGTTAGAATTTAAATACTTAAACGTAGTTATACCACCCCAATCAGTGACTAAGATAAATGGGAAGAGATAGACAGAAAGATATGAGTATAGTGAGAAATTAGAAGTAAGAGTACGGAGAGTGAGATTTACAACCCTCCCAGACAACAACAACGTCTGAGTGGGTCAATATTTAGTGTGTGAGAGTGGGTCTACTACCCCTCTGGCATACTCTGTGGGTAAGCGAGAGGCACGCGGCTAGATACCAGTCCCAACTTAACAAAAGTAGAAGAAAAAAAAAAAGGAAAAAAAAATTTGAAATGAACTATCAGGGACTTTGGACAGCCAGACCTCGGCCCATTTTAGCAAGCGGGTAGTGCCTGATGGTCTTTTCTGCCGCTTAGACTGTTAGAGCGGGGCTCCAACCAAGGAAATGGAGCGGAACAAGCAATAACTATAATAATAACTTATAGAAATATATGGGGTGGTGGGGTCTGGACGTGAAAGGCATAGTCCCCTCCCTACCCTTCCCCTTAACCTTCCCGTACGTGAGTAACTTTGTGCAGGAACCAAAAAAAAAAAACAACAGAATAAACAAACACAAAAACATGCAGAGGGAAGTATAAGCAGGAACTCTGCATTGAGCTAAGAGTCCCCATCCGGCTTGTATTGACATTTAAAATAGATAGGAGGTTAGAGAATCTTGCTAAGTCCCCAGGTAGGCCGAATAGGCATCATAGTCCATCTGAGCTTCTTGTAGCCAATCAGCAAGATGTGTCGTGTCCTCTGAGTGGGGTGCATGGCAAAGCCCCGGGCCAAAGCTTTGTCTCTTAAGTTCCCGTTAAACTGACAAGTTCACAGTGAGTGGAGCAACGGTTAGTGTGATTCACCATAGGGATCTTGTGGTACCCCCTGATGAGTGGTTAGGAGGATCCCAGGTCTATGCCAAACAGCCCACATTATCCCTCCCATGAATAATAAAAAAAAAAAAAAAAAAAAAAAAAAAAAGGGGGGGGGGGAGAGGGACCATAAACAAGGACGACACTAATAGTAGTAGGTCTTTTCCTCCAGGTGTCGAATGATCCGGAATAGGGAATCCCAGCGTGAAAACTTAGCTTTCGAATTAACAGAGTATCTGCTCAGTTAGCACATGTGTTAAGGTGTGAGCTGAAACCTGGGCGAAACAGAACATCGGTAGGTGATAGGATTCTTGCGTTCATGCATCCATTAACATCTTGGAGGAATGTGCTTTGCCCCTTGGAGTGCCAGCGATTGATCCGTCCTGCCGACTCTGCTTCTGTTTCTTTGCGTGATGCTTCTCTGGGGTCACCATAGGGGAGTGTGGTGGGCTTCTTTCTCTGGATGGGAGTAAAAATTCCTGATACCACTCCGGTAGGTCGATCTCGCCTAGCTGCAGGGCGCTGCAAAACTCCTGGAGGTCACTTGGAGTACGGAGAAAGTGTTGTTTGCCGTTGTGCGACACTGAGAGGACAAAGGGGAAGCGCCACGTGTACCGGAGATCTTTAGCCCGTAGCACCTCTAACAAGGGTCGCAGGGCCCTGCGATTTTTCAGCGTTATTTGTGAAAGATCTTGAAATAAAGTTATGTGAGCGCCGTTGAACACAATCTGCTCATTTCTGCGTGCCTTGTACATGATCTCCTCTTTAAGGGAGAAGTTTTGCAGACAGCAAATGATGTCACGAGGGGGAAGTGTATCTGGGCCTCTGGCTCTTAGAGCCCTATGCGCTCTGACAAATTCAATGTCCGTGTCTTCTGGTCTCTCCAGGAGGCTATTAAAAACCCTCTGCAATACATGAGTTATTTGGTCTGCATCTACTGATTCTGGTATACCTCGAACTCTAATGTTGTTCCTTCTCCCCCTATTATCGAGATCTTCCAGGTGCCTGTTCATCTCGATAAAGTGGAGTGCATGAGAGGAAACCACCCTGTCCAGCCTGTTTATGGCTTTGTCTCTGTGCTTTCCTGCTGTCTCAGCGGTAGGGATGAGCTTCGAATTCGAGTCGAACTCATGTTCGACTCGAACATTGGCTGTTCGCAAGTTCGCCGAACAGCGTACAATTTGGTGTGTTCGCGGCAAATTCGAATGCCGTGGAACACCCTTTAAAAGTCTATGGGAGAAATCAAAAGTGCTAATTTTAAAGGCTAATATGCAAGTTATTGTCATAAAAAGTGTTTGGGGACCTGGGTCCTGCCCCAGGGGACATGGATCAGTGCAAAAAAAAGTTTTAAAAACGGCCGTTTTTTCAGGAGCAGTGATTTTAATAATGCTTAAAGTCAAACAATAAAAGTGTAATATCCCTTTAAATTTTGTGCCTGGGGGGTGTCTATATTATGCCTGTAAAGGGGCGCATGTTTCCCGTGTTTAGAACAGTCTGACAGCAAAATGACATTTTGAAGGAAAAAACTCATTTAAAACTACCCGCGGCTATTGCATTGCCGACAATACACATAGAAGTTCATTGATAAAAACGGCAGGGGAATTCCCCAAAGGGGAACCCCGAACCAAAATTAAAAAAAAAAAAATGACGTGGGAGTTCCCCTAAATTCCATACCAGGCCCTTCAGGTCTGATATGGATATTAAGGGGAACCCCGGCCAAAATTAAAAAAAAAAAAAGGCGTGGGGTCCCCCCAAAAATCCATACCAGACCCTTATCCGAGCACGCAACCTGGCAGGCCGCAGGAAAAGAGGGGGGGACGAGAGTGCGGCCCCCCCCCTCCTGAACCGTACCAGGCCACATGCCCTCAACATTGGGAGGGTGCTTTGGGGTAGCCCCCAAAACACCTTGTCCCCATGTTGATGAGGACAAGGGCCTCATCCCCACAACCCTGGCCGGTGGTTGTGGGGGTCTGCGGGTGGGGGGCTTATCGGAATCTGGAAGCCCCCTTTAACAAGGGGACCCCCAGATCCCGGCCCCCCCTGTGTGAAATGGTAAGGGGGTACAAAAGTACCCCTACCATTTCACTAAAAAACTGTCAAAAATGTTAAAAATGACAAGAGACAGTTTTTGACAATTCCTTTATTTAAATACTTCTTCTTTCTTCTATCTTCCTTCATCTTCTGGTTCTTCTGGTTCTTCCTCCGGCGTTCTCGTCCAGCATCTCCTCCGCGGCGTCTTCTATCTTCTTCTCCTCGGGCCGCTCCGCACCCATGGCATGGGGGGAGGCTCCCGCTCTTCTCTTCTTCTTCATCTTCTTTTCTTCTCTTCTTCTTTTCTTCTCTTCTTCATTTTCTTCTTCGGGCCGCTCCGCACCCATGCTGGCATGGAGGGAGGCTCCCGCTGTGTGACGGCTCTCCTCGTCTGACAGTTCTTAAATAACGGGGGGCGGGGCCACCCGGTGACCCCGCCCCCCTCTGACGCATGGTGACTTGACGGGACTTCTCTGTGACGTCACGGGGAATGCCACAGGGAAGTCCCGTCATGTCCCGTGCGTCAGAGGGGGGCGGGGTCACCGGGTGGCCCCGCCCCCCGTTATTTAAGAACTGTCAGACGAGGAGCACCGTCACACAGTGGGAGCCTCCCTCCATGCCAGCATGGGTGCGGAGCGGCCCGGAGAAGAAAATGAAGAAGAGAAGAAGAGAAGAAAAGAAGAAGAGAAGAAGATGAAGAAGAAGAGAAGAGCGTGAGCCTCCCCCCATGCCATGGGTGCGGAGCGGCCCGAGGAGAAGAAGATAGAAGACGCCGCGGAGGAGATGCTGGACGAGAACGCCGGAGGAAGAACCAGAAGAGCCAGAAGAACCAGAAGAACCAGAAGATGAAGGCAGATAGAAGAAAGAAGAAGTATTTAAATAAAGGAATTGTCAAAAACTGTCTCTTGTCATTTTTAACATTTTTGACAGTTTTTTAGTGAAATGGTAGGGGTACTTTTGTACCCCCTTACCATTTCACACAGGGGGGGGGGGCCGGGATCTGGGGGTCCCCTTGTTAAAGGGGGCTTCCAGATTCCGATAAGCCCCCTGCCCGCAGACCCCCACAACCACCGGCCAGGGTTGTGGGGATGAGGCCCTTGTCCTCATCAACATGGGGACAAGGTGTTTTGGGGGGCTACCCCAAAGCACACTCCCAATGTTGAGGGCATGTGGCCTGGTACGGTTCAGGAGGGGGGGGCCGCACTCTCGTCCCCCCCTCTTTTCCTGCGGCCTGCCAGGTTGCGTGCTCGGATAAGGGTCTGGTATGGATTTTTGGGGGGACCCCACGTCATTTTTTTTTTTTTAATTTTGGTTCGGGGTTCCCCTTTGGGGAATTCCCATGCCGTTTTTATCAATGAACTTCTATGTGTATTGTCGGCAATGCAATAGCCGCGGGTAGTTTTAAATGAGTTTTTTCCTTCAAAATGTCATTTTGCTGTCAGACTGTTCTAAACACAGGAAACATGCGCCCCTTTACAGGCATAATATAGACACCCCCCAGGTACGAAATTTAAAGGGATATTACACTTTTATTGTTTGACTTTAAGCATTATTAAAATCACTGCTCGTGAAAAAACGTCCGTTTTTAAAACTTTTTTTTGCATTGATCCATGTCCCCTGGGGCAGGACCCAGGTCCCCAAACACTTTTTATGACAATAACTTGCATATTAGCCTTTAAAATTAGCACTTTTGATTATTCATGTTCGTGTCCCATAGACTTTAACGGTGTTCGCGTGTTCGAACGAACTTTTTTCCTGTTCGCATGTTCTGGTGCGAACCGAACAGGGGGGTGTTCGGCTCATCCCTACTCAGCGGTGGCCATCTTTTCTGTGAGAACTAACAGGTTAGTTTTGAGATCTGTGATAGCTGCAGAGAACGAGGCTTTGATGTCAGCAGCAAAGCCTGACATATCTGCATAAGTTAGTGGGTGATCAGGACGTGCCCCTCTCCTACCGTTGTCCTCTGTGGCAGACAGGGAGTCTTCGCTGAGATCCTCCTCACGCTGCACCGGCGCCATCTTCCCTCCTGCAGTCACTCTCTGTATTACGGCTTGATTCCTAAAAATCTCTGAGATGTTCCTCCCGGATGATGCAGCGGTAGAGCGGCGGGAACGGGTGTGCTGTGAGCAGCGATTCTGCTTGCTCATCGTCGCTGGCTGTGCGGCAGAAAGACTGTTTAGGGCCGCTGGTCTGGCAGAGCTCCTCGTTTAGGCTGCCATCTCCATCACGCGCCAAGCCAATTTTTTTTTTACACTTTTTTGGTAAGTAGGGCTACTCATTCACATGGGGGGGCGGAATCTGGGGGCCCCCTTGTTAAAGTTTGGCAGTTTGGTCAAGTCAAATAGTGATGAAGAAATGGCTACTTGCAGCTCACATTTTTGGGGATTCCAAGGGAATTGTCTAAAATTCATACCATGCAGTGGCAGCTTTAGTAGGCATTATTTATTGTTTTATACTGTCTAGCTGGTGTATTGATTTTAAGCTGCTTCAAATAATCTACTGCACTATGATACCTTATTTCTTCTGTCTAATGGTATCATTTGGTGGTGTGAGCAGCTATTTGTCCCCTAAGGATATCCAAACGAGAGACCCGGAAAATATGACACAGGTGTTGTTGTCCGGATCCATCCATTCATCCCTGTTAAGCATGCTGGCTGTATACTGTATGGCAATACCCTCCTTATGGTGAGTTTGCATTGCATGTGGGGAAGGCAGAGTGAAGCATGGATTCATTAAAGTTTGTCATTATCACGGGTGATCACTTTCACTATTCTATTGAATACCTACTAATTACTACACTATGAGACTTTTCTTTTGTATGGCTGGATATCACTGCACATGATTCTGAGGAGGTGACAACATTTGATACCATTTGATACCAGATGTGGATAAACACTTACGTCTGCATTGAATTGCATAAAGTGTGTTGGTTGTTCTCTTGAATGAGACAGCACCTGCTTCTGGTGAGATGCCATTTCTCCCATTTGCACATTTAAAGGAGCACCGCACTTTTTATGGACTTTTATATGTGGACTATTTCTAATTGTTGGAAGTGCTACAATTTGTTTTTTTATGTTTGATTAAAGCGTAACTCCACTTTTGTTGAGAAAAAAACATTACCCCTGGGTGATCTATGTACACTGCCAGGATTATAACAACCTTTGTTGAGATTCCTACCTTTTGTTATTCTGAAGATATCCCTGTGTGTTTGTCTGTGCCTCTGTGCTAAGTAGGCCTAATGGGAGTGGTTTCATAATTATCAGTCCGCTGTGGCAGCTGAAGAGCACTAATGAGGAAAGCTGCTGGGCCTGCATCCCTTTAGACGTGTTCCTATTGGAAATATCTCACCAAAAATGACATTTTTGTTGCAGGGGATGCCTGAAATCTGACTTGTATCTTAGGCAGACTTCTGGGAAAATTGGTGAGCCAATCATATACAAGCAGGAAATTATGTTTCTGGGGAGTGGTCAATAAACATTATGTGTACAGAACAACTCCATGTAGCCATATTGCATTGCATTTATAGAAAATTGCAGCGGCTGCAGATTAAAAAGGAAAGGTAATTTTTTTTTTTTTAACCATAGATTTTTATTGTAAAATTGCAAATTATACATAAAATACAAAGCTTTGTTTACAACAAATGACATAAACAGAGTGATTGTTGAATGCCAGACATATTTCTACAAAGAGATATTTCTACCTGAGCTACCCATATCCACGTAACTTATGACCTCAACAGGAGGTAGGACCTGTCACCCCGACTGGGTACAAACTGTGAGCAGGATTCTCTGATGTTCTTGATCAAGGCAGCCCTCTAATTACCTTATTGAGGGTCACTGGTGATGACATACAGTATATGCTTAATTCTTACTTTGTAGATAACTATCCTATGAACTTCGAACCTTGATATTGTCTTATCACAGTAAAAACAGAAAACACATACTTTTTGGTGTAGTCACAAATTAATAAAATCTGTAGTGGTTCTTCTGGTGCGACTACTACTGGTATTGTTAATTGTTTATTGATTTACTTATTAATTTATCAAATTATTTAGATACTTTTACCACTATATGCCTGGTTGCGTAACTTAAATATCATGAACTCAATTCACAATTCACAAGTGAGAGGGAGCATACTGAGAAGATTTCCAGACATCCCAGTTTTTATGGAAAGCCGGGGCTCTTCTTTCCTTATACGCTAACATTTTTTCCATTGTGTAGTGGGCATTCACTCTGGAAATTACTTCTTCAATTTTTGGGGGTGATTGAGGGTGCCATTCTCTTTCTAATGCTATGCGTGCTGCAAATACTATATTGATAACAACCTTTCTCATCAGGTGAGGAAAGTTTTCTATGCCCAGGCTGAGGAGGGCAAGTTCAGGGTTTGGTGTGATTTTGGTATTTGTGATTGTATGAATGATGGAAGTTACTTCCTGCCAGAAGGGTTTTATTACCTTACAGCTCCACAAAATGTGTAGAAGATTACCAGTGTTGTTACAGTTCCACCAGCAGAGTGGAGGAATGTTTGGATTCATTTTATGGATACGTAGGGGTGTAAGGTACCACCTATGCAGTATCTTCTGTGCGTTTTCCCAATGGTCTATGCATGCTGAAGATTTACCATTGCTTTTTACAGCCAGATGCCATTGATGCAATGGGAATTCTTTGTTTAGTTCCTGTTCCCACTTTCTCATGTTGGGCAATTTAGTCTGCATGTATAGGGGGGTAGCGAATTTGTAGAATAAAGATATTCCCTTGTGTTTCCCTAGATTTTTGCTTAATAGATAGTGCCAAAGTATTTGGGGAATTTTTAGTGGTCTAGGGGTGTTGGATTTGATGTAATGCCTAATTTGAAACAATCTGTATCTTTCCAGTGCCTCCTGTCCCTGTAGTTCAGGTGTAAAGAAATGTTCCCCTTTCCTTTTAAAGGTTTGGGTCGAGATGTTTGGTATCAAGTATTCATACGTTGCTAATGGGATATGTATTTCTTGCATTGTAGTATCCGTGAAGGGCTGTCGCAACATGGAGGACCATGCTGTTAAGGAGGCTTGTATAGTAGGGTACAGTGGTATGGTTGGTCTATGGTGTATACCGGCAGCTAACGCCAGTGCTGGAAGATTATGGCCGGGGGTAATTTCTTGTTCTATTTCAGACCATCTATTGTCAGTTTGACATGAGAACCAATGTTGTGTTTGTTCTAAAATAGCTGCTTGGTAATAAATGTGAGCGTTGGGGAGTCCAACCCCTCCTAAGTGTTTGGGTTTGTACAGATGATTCAGTGCAATTCTGGGTCTTTTACCTGCCCAAATAAACTTATTTAGAATTTTTCGCTAATTGTGAGAAGAATGATTGGGGGATAGGTATGGGTAGTGTTCTAAAATGGTATAGGAGTTTAGGTAATATTTGCATTTGATATGCAGCTATTCTCCCCATCCATGATAAGTGCAGTTTGCCAATTTGGACCATCTCTTCTTCAATATTTGCAAGTAGAGGAGGGTAGTTGCTAGAATATAGTTTAGCAGAAGAGGAGGTGAGCTGCACACCAAGATACGTAATTGACGGGGGGTCCCAATTACAGGGAAATATATGTTTGATAGTGCTGTGTTCTTCTGTGGGTATATTGAGTGATAAAGAGAAGCATTTGTTTGTGTTGATTCTGTAAAAGGAGACTTGACTGAATTTGTGTAATAGGTTTTTAAGTTCTAGTATAGAGGCTGCTGAATTGGATAAGGTTAATATTATATCGTCGGCAAAGAGTCCAATCTTATGATTTTCATTACCTATTCTAATGCCTTTGATAGCTGCATTGGACCTGATACATTGTGCCAGAGGTTCTATAATAAGTGAGAAAATTATTGGGGAGAGGGGGCATCCTTGTCGCCTACCATTTGATAATAGGAAAGGATCAGATAGGTGACTAGAGGTATATACTTGGGCTGTGGGGTTAGAGTATATAGGGGCATAATTGCTGAATGGATCAATCCCGATATACCAAATTTGTGTAAGGTTTTTGATAGGTAACCCCAGTGAACCCTATCAAATGCCTTTTCGGCATCTAAGGCTAGAAAAATACTCGGTACTTGATTAATTTCTGCGAATCGCAGGAGATCTAGCATCCTTCTAGTTCCATCTGGTGCTTGCCTGCCCTTCACGAATCCCACCTGATCCAGTCCTATAAGATAAGGGGTAATTTCCAGTAATCTGTTGGCCAGAACTTTTGCATATATCTTTAGGTCAGAGTTAAGTAATGATATTGGCCTATAGTTTTGGGGGTGGGAGTCATCTTTGCCGGGTTTGGGTAATGTAACTATTATTGTTTGGAGCATTTCCTTTGGGAAGGATCCCGTTATAGCTGCTATATTGAAGATATCTACTAGGTTTGGCGCTAGGAGGGAGCTAAAAGCTTTATAGTACTCAGCGGAGAAACTGTCCGCTCCTGGGGATTTATGCATGGGGAGAGATTTGATAACTGTCTCAATTTCTGCACTAGTGATTGGGGAGTTAAGGGCTTGTAGTGTTGTTGTGTCTACTGAAGGCAGTTGGATTCCTTGAAGGAATTCATCTATTTCTCTATCCGTAGGTTGATGGGTGAATGGGTCTTTATTGAGGTTGTAAAGGGATTTGTAATAGTCCCCAAAGGCGTTAGCTATGTCCTTAGGATTGTGGAATAAGGTATTGGAACTACGATGTTGAATGCGAGTGATGTTAGATTTAGCATGTCTTTTTTTGATTTGTGAAGCCAGAAGTTTGCTTGCCCTGTTATTTTGAAATATAGGTCGTAGTCTGCCCTAAGTTCCTTCTTCATGACAGGAATTAAGGCGTTTCAAGATGCTGGGGGATGTGGTGCCGGGGTCCTTGTGTTGGGCCTCTAGTTCTGCGATGGACTTGTGAAGTGTGCTAAATGTTGTGCTATCTTTTTCCTTTCCCCAGAGGCAATTTGAATAAGAATACCCCTAGCATAAGCTTTGTGTGCACACCAGATCGTTGTTGGAGAGCATTCCCCATTGTTATTGAGACTAAAGTATTGTTATTGAGACTAAAGTATTCTTTAAGTTTCTCCTCTATCTCATCTTTAATGTGGGGGCATGACAGAAAATAGGTATTGTTGCGCCATAGTGGTTTATGGGATGTTTTGTTGTCAACCTCAACCTCAATGGTTACTGGCGCATGATCAGACCAAGTAATGTTGAGTATATCAGCCTTTTTCACCTTCTGCAGGGTGTATATATCTGTTAGAAAGAAATCAATTCTAGAGTAGCTATTGTGCACTGTAGAGTAATATGAGTAGTCCTTCTCGGTGGATCTAAGGCAGCGCCATGGATCAAAGAGTCTTTCTTCATGACTCCAGGATCCTAAAGAGGGCCTCTTCCTTAGAGCCACCGATGAAGAGTCAAGTTCATCATTCATAACCATATTGAAATCCCCACATATTATGAGATTGCCCTGTTGTAAGGATTTGGCAAGTGTAACAACTTTACGTATAAATTTCATCGGCTTAACATTTGGGGCATATAGGTTTACTAGTGTGTAGAGAACCCGGTCTATTTCTGCAACCAAGATAATAAAGCGTCCATGGGGGTCAGTATGAATCTGCAATAAAGAAAAAGTTAGAGTGTCCATAATAGCGATCAATACCCCTTTTTTTTTTCGAAATGTCATTGGCGGTGAACACTTTGGGGAATTTCTTGTGCGTGCACTTTGGAGGATTGCTGCTGGCAAAGTGTGTTTCTTGAGTACACAGGATGTCACATTTCAGGTCCAGAGCTGACTTCCACATGGCCCTGCACTTATAAGGGCTGTTTAACCTCTCACATTGTGTGATACAATTTTAAAGTTCATTCCATTCAATGAGTGCAAGCTGTTGCCATCTAGTGGTAGGAACCAATAAACAATATGCTTTTGAGCCTTTGTTGGGTACGTGTAGCATTTGAGGTAAAGTTTCTGAAGTAGGATTCAGAAAAGCCAAAAGTAAAGAAAAAACAAGAACAAAAAACCAAGCTGAGTTATGCAGCAATATGGAACAGTCAAACAGAAAAGTTTGTATAGAACAGTTCACAGGAGTCATCCTGTAATTGAAGAGGGGGATAACTAGAATTAAAATTATCTGAACAACGGTTGATTCTTGAACCTACATTTAGATTCATGAGAGGTTTAGAAGGTATCAGTTATTGCAATTCCGGGGAATGGATCAGGGAGTGTGGGGTGCTGCCTGGCAAATCGCATTAGTTGATCCTTTATGTGGTAAAAGTGGATCCTAGCGATGACATCCCTGGGGATTTGGTCAGGCAGGAATGATGGCTTAGGCAGTCTGTGGGCCCTGTCTATGATTATGTCGCTAGGTCCTAGAGACGGTATGACCGTTGTCATGAGCTTTTGGAGGTACGCAGTGAGTTCTGCTGGTTTGATCGATTCGGAGATCCCTCTGAATTTAATATTGTTCCTGCGTGCTCTGTCTTTGATGTCCGCCATTTTTAGACGTATGGATTTGATCTCATCTTCTACATCATAGTGAGCATCCACCAGCTCATTATGTGCTAGTGTGAATTCCTCCATTTTTTTTTCCACATAAGTGACTCTACTGCTGATCGCTGACAGTTCCGTTTTGGTGGTGTGCATAAATGCAGACATGTCCTGTTGGAGGGCCCCCCTAAGAGTCATTAACATTTCTTTCATTGTGGTATCCAGGATGGGCTGCCCGGATGTTAGGAAAGCATCTAATTGCTGGCCATAGGAGGAGGATTCCTCCATTAAGTCTCTCTCCATCCCTGCCTCATCCTGATTCTCCTCCTCCACCCCAATCCTCCTTTTCTGCTTCACAGGGCTGTCAGAGGGTGAGGATGGTAGTGGATAGCGTATGGGATCAGACTCACCCGAGGATGGTGACGGATGGCTGCAGGAGTGTGCAGGGGATGCTGAGTTCCTATTATCAGAGAGGGCGCCATTTTGGAAATCTCGGCCGGCCGTGAGGGGGTAGAAATCGGTCAATTTTTTTGGTCCCTCTCTCATTTTTCTTTTGTTCATCGTGACCGCTGTAATCCCCTTGTTCTCCTCTCACTGTGGATGTAGTTTGGGTTTGTGTAGGTTAGCTGTGAGCCGCGATATATAGGCCGTTGTGGCAGAGCACTCTCCTCACACTACCATCTGCTCTGGCTGCCGGCTCCGCCCCTAGGAAAGGTAAATTTTAATAGCACTCAATTACAATATGATTTGTATCGCAATTGTACACGCTATATTATTTGTATTTATTTCCTTTTTTCTTCCCTACAAAAGGGGAGTTACCCTTTAAGGATTGTGTTTTTCCCTTATTTCTAGCAGAGCTCTATCTCTTTGTGGTATAGCGCTGATCTTACTTTTTTCTTATTCCCCTTGTTAAAGGGGGCTTCCAGATCTCAATAAGCCCCCTGCCCACAGACCCCCACAATCACCGCCCAGGGTTGTCAGGAAGAGCCATCCTGCACCAAAGCACCCCCCCATGTGTAGAGCATTTGGCCTGGTTTGGTTTGGGGGGGGCGCTCGCTCATCCCCCTTTCCTTTCCTGCCAGGCTGCATGCTCGGATAAGGGTCTAGTATGGAATTTGGGGGGACCCCAAGCGTTTTTTGTTTTGTTTTTTCTATTGCCGTTAATGTTTTTTTTTTTTGCAGCCGGGAAAATTTAAATTTAATTTTTAAATGTAATTTTTTTCTTTACAAATATCAGTTTTGCTGCAGCAGGTTATATACACAGTAGAGATGCGCCACTTTACAGGCAGACTAAGAGGACCCCCAGGCACTATATTTAAAGGAATTTTTCATTTGTGTTGTTGCACTTTAAGCATCATTAAAATCATTGCTTCTTTAAAAGCCTCACCAGGTGGCCCTGCCCCTTACCTATTTAATAACTGTCAGATAGAGGAGCAGGCATTTGGTGGTTAACCTTCGTTGCGGGTGGAGAATTTATTTTTTCAGGTCCAGCAGTGCAGTGGTTGTTGTGATTAACAATGGATCTACATTGGGGGGACATTTTTTAATTTTCTTTATAAAGAAATTGACAAAAACTGCCTCCTGTCTTTGTTTATTTTTGACACTTTTTTTGATGAATGAGTAGGGGTATTTGTTAAAAGAGGCTTCCAGATTCCAATAAGCCCCCTGCCCACAGACCCCCACAACTATTGCCCAGGGTTGTTGGGGAAAAGCCCTTGTCCCCATCAACATGTGGACAAAGTGCTTTGGGGTGGGGGGCAGAGCCCCCCATGCAAAAGCACTGCACCATGTTGAAGGCATGTGGCTTGGAATAGTTTAGGAGGGGGCCTCTCATTCGTCACCCCCCCTTTCCTGGCCTGCCAAGCTGCATGCTTGGATAAGTGTCTGGTATGGATCTTGGGAGGACCCCACATCTTTTTTTTTTTTTTTTTTTATTTTAGCGTGGGATCCCCCTTAAAATCCATACCAGACCCAAAGGACCTGGTATGGATTGGGGGGACCCCCCACACTGTTTTATTTTTTTAATTTTCTACTCCTAGCAAAATCAGCAATTTTTTTTTCATTCAACTGTCAGCGGGGAAGCCCGCTGATAGCTGATGACTCATCCATTGTTAAGGATGCAGCGGATAGCTTCCTGGCCCCACTCCTTAACAACCTATTAACTGTACACTCAGTGGGCGAACGAGTGCACAGAAAATTCGGGTGTTCGGGGGAACACCGGAATGGGCGATGTTTGGGCTGAACTTATGATTGGCCTGAACCGTTCACCCATCCCTAATTGTAACCTCCTATGGGACTTTATATGGCAAAACAAGAAAAGACAAAACATACAATGTATTTTATTATATGAAATATTAAAATAAATTTACATAAAATCGCACTCTTGGCAGAGTAATACATCTTTTTAGAAGCCCAAAACCTATTTGTAACTGGAGGGAAATAAATCACAATAAGCCCCGTGCAAGAATTTCTTCACAGGATGTTCCCCATCCAGAAAATTCCAACTTAATTAGTATATTTTACAAATCTTCTTCAGGGAAGGGTTTTCCAATAAGTTAGATAGGTTTCCATGGAAAAACTCAGTCAAAGGTTAAAGCAAATGCCTTATCTCTGGGGCCAAGTAAACTGGGATTATGTAGCTCTGCAGATAACAATCCAATATAGTTACATAGTTGGTTAACAGATTAACAGATTAGTTAACAGATTGTGCAACATGCAGATAAGGAGAATAAATAGAACTCTAAAAGGAGGGTAACTCTTTCAAATATCTTATCGTGTTGGGGGAAAATAAAATACTGCCCAATGACAACATACATCTGTATATATCACTGTCAGACCAACTCTTTGGTACTGCTTGAAAGATAACTAAGTAGCTACTGCTCACAACAGGGTCCATTTATGGACCCTGTTATCTGCAAATAAGCTTTAAAGCGGGGGTCCACCTATCTATCCTTTTTTTTTTTTTTGAGTTAATTCACAAACTTTTCTTCTCAGCATTACATACTCACATATTGTGTGTAATATGTCCGCCTGTGTCAGATTTCATCGGAAAGAATAACTTATATTATTCACTGCAGGCGGTTTTCATCTTCATTGTGGGCATTTGAAGCCCACAAGCATTTATTTCCTGGATGTGGTGAATGCTGTGCTCCCAGCATTCACTGCTCGTTCCCGCACATGCTCAGTGGCATCCTGGGAAGCCTGAGACTAGCTCCCAGGAGTCTGGGAGAGGCTAGAAACACGCCTACTCCCACGGGAGGAGAACCAGGAAGTGCAAAGAAGAATAGAAAAATAAAAGGTAATTGCGGCGATTTAAATTTTTTTAAACGGCATGTCAGCAACTAGGCAAGGAAGAGAATACATACAGATATTGTTCAAAATTTGGGTGGAACTCCGCTTTAAGTCTCTCTTGGTTTTTTTAAACCAAATAAAAATATTGATTAAAATGTAACCTTGTATATATCCAGGGTCATTGTATTCTATAAAAAATAGAGGCCTGATTCTTCCGCTGAAAAAACGGCACACGGGGTTCGGAGACTCCTTGATCTAGATACTGAGCGTTTACACCTCTGGGAAAAGTTACGATTTTAAGTTTATTAACTCAGATGTAATGTTACCCTTTTTTGTATTGTTGTGTAAGTATGTTGATCTCAATATCTGGGGTCTCTCTCTGTACCTTACCGTGTGTCTTTCTCCTTTTGCAAAAATAAAGTATTGGAAAAAAAAAAAATAGAGGCCTACTATTTTGATAACAAGAAATGTATTGCCACAAAGATCATTGTACAAAATATGTATACATGAACCATAAATTATGCTGCATTATAGATTTACATTTGTATACATTAAATCTTGCATGGAATGACAACAAACACATCACATTCACTGTAACATTTCCCCTTACTTTGCGTGATGCATTTGACTTTAAAACTTTGTCACATAACTTTTCTTGGCATTTATGTATCTTTTCTTATTTCTGTTGTTGAATAGTGTCTGCTCCATTCTTCACATAAAAATTAGTCATGATGACTGCATAAAAGTGAAAATTAATTTCCTGCAACAAATACATTTACTTCAATACTCTGTGGATACCAAAAATCCTATTCCCTGGATTAATAATGGATATAGTCTGGAAAATAACTTACATAAAATGTGAACTCATGTATTTCCTTTACTGTACAAATACAATTACTCATTGTAAATAGAGTAAAGGTTTTAAAGAAAATGTATTTTCATGTAATTCAATTATCTGTTAACTTTGTGTTGTTAAAATGCACCTATATTGTTTTATAGTAACAAAGATGAGTTGAAACGCTTATGTAGTTATTTATAACCACATGGTATGACCTTGTAAGTTCAATCTATTACCATAGATAAACTGGATGTTTTGTACTGATTTGGAGGATGGCAGTTTTACTGACAGTGGAGAGCCTGGATTTTATTCTGTAAATATGGTAGCAGAGGCAGAAAATAATATAATTATGTAGGTAATGTTATGCATTAGGAACATTATGGGAAACAATAATACTCCCATCTGAAGGAAATCAATCCGGTTAACATTGATTTTGCTTAATGTGATATGGCCTCCTCTCAACACAGAAGAAGGTATCATTTAATCATTCACTTTATTTCTATGGTTTCTGTTTTAAAAGTCATTTGATGCAGGCCAATGTTAACATAAAGGAGCATTGTATATAAAATCTGACACCTCCAAGATAATGTTAATAATTTAATATAGAATATTTCTTAGATGGATCTTAAGTAAAAACAACTGAAAACATGTCAAGTTATTCCACTGTTATCTTCTTCAACAAAGCTGGTCATGTCCATATCTGCATCGCCCTCATACAGCAAAAAAAAAAAACCTTCTTGGAAAACAGAATTTTAAAATATATTTCATAACATTAATTTATATTTTCCCATTATTTGTGACTATTTAATATGTTCATAACCATTTAGAGGAACTCCTTCCTGCATTAGAGAATGTATAACCAGAAAGATAATGGTGCGATGGGCTTACTATAATACACCAGAGGAGAGTAGGTACCTGCATGTTCCATTTCCACCACAGTTACAATAAATAAAGTGTCTATTGTGATGTAGTTTGTGACTTATTGTGATATCCCACCCCCAATTAAATTAAAGGTAAATCGTTTTTCTCTATATTCTGTAATTCTTTTCCATCATTGTTAAACAATGATTATTTTGTTTTTGGTATTCATCATAAAATTGTTACATATACCTGGGGTCTGTAAAATAATATTCCAGATTAGAGGAAATTAAATACAATTCAGATCCATGCAAAAAGTACGTGAATTGAAAAATACATTTTTGAATGCTTTAGAACAAGCGGTCTCCAAACTGTTGCCCATGGGCCAGATGTGACCCTATGTTTGCCTTTAGCTAGCCCTTTGGACATTATTCTTCCTACTTCTACAAGGTACTATTCCTCCCACTGGACATCAACAGTGGGCATAATTCCTGCCATTAATGCCAACAATGGGGCACTATCCCTCCCATTGATACCAGTGATTTGGCACTATTACTCCAACTAATACCAATGATGGGGCACTATTCCTCCAGCTAATAGCAATAATGGGGCACTTTTCCTCCTACTGCTACGAGACACTATTCCTTCCACTGGACATCAACAGTGGGCATAATTCCTGCCACTGACACTAACATTTTTACTTTCAAAATATTTTATTAGTTTTCATCATAGACAAGTTAGTCCAGTTTTAAAGAAGACAGTGACATGTCCATCAAAACATAAAGGAAAGATATGAACATACATCATAGTTGTAACAATAGGTAGCCACCTATTGATTACCTTTAAACAGTAGACAAGTGCACTACGTGCAACAGAGATGTTTACCGACACCCCAAAAGGCATCAAGCCGTGTCTTTAGGTTGGTGGGAAACATTTCCTACCTCAGGCTTCCTGAACCTGGGGAGTTATACTGAGATTGTCTATACTCAAAATCACTATTCGTTATCATAGAAGTGGTAGTTTAGAGACAAAGAGATTAAGGGGTTGATTTACTAAAGGCAAATAGACTGTGCACTTTGCAAAGTGCAGTTGCCCTCTGCAAGTGCAGTTGTTCCAGAGCTTAGTAAATGAGGTAAGGCTTCACTTTGCAAAGAGTACCCAATCACATGCAAGGAAAATAAAAAAAACTTCATTTTTGCTTGAACATGATTGGATGATGGATGTCAGCAGAGCTTCTGCTCATTTACTAAGCTTTGGAGCAAGTGCACTTGCAGAAAGCAACTGCACTTTGCAAAGTGCACAGTCTTTTTGCCTTTAGTAAATCAACCCCTAATTGTCTACCCACAGCGAGAGTCAAGGCTCTCTTCACTTAAACAGTTCAAAACTGCTCGGATCAGGAAATCTTAGGACTAAAGAAATTAACCTCCCTGGCGGTATTCCCGAGTGTGGCTCAGGGTGAATTTTCATTATCAAAAGCGGTAACCCCCAGCCACACTCGGGATTGCATTGCAGGATCCAGGCAAAGTTGCTTACTTTGTCCCCAGGATCCTGCGATGTCTCCCCGCTGTGTCCTCCGCTCAATCTATTACAGTTCCGGACTCCGTTCCCTGCGAGCGTCACGACGCACACGGACAGAGCCCGGCGCCAAATTCAAAAAGTGGAAAATACATAATACATATAGTACACTGTAATCTTACATTACTGTAGCAAATAATTTTACATTCCTTTTGTCCCTAATGCTTTGTCCAGTGCTCTGCATGCAGTTTTATATTATATATACTTTTCTTTCTGCCTGTAAACTTGAGAATGTCCATAGCAACCAAAAAGTGTCCCTTTACATCAAAAGTGGTTTTAAATCAGCTAGAAAACAGTGATAATAAATTAGAATTACTTGCAGAATTGAGCGATAGTGATTTGTGGGGCTATTACTCATCAAACACTGAAAGTAATGACAACGACAATTCTGCAACTGAGCAAGTTTCAGTGTTTTTGATTTGATTACATTATTGAATAAATTGTATTATTATTTTATTAATATTTGTTATCATTTATGATTTTGTGTTTAAAATTTTATCATACCCGAGATGTCTAATAGACTCTTGTTTTGACAGATTTAAGTGCGTTATTACTAAGAATTACAGGCCTACAATAAAAAAAACGCCAAATTTCTATGCAAAACAATGTACCGCTTTCAGCATCAAAAATCTGACATATTCATACCGCCAGGGAGGTTAAGATTTGACATACACAAGTAAATTATCTAAGCTTGGAGACTTCTGTTTCTGAGTGCTCTAAAATGGTTCAAAAATTAGTAGATAGTCCAACTCAGACTAAATATGTTGTAAACCTTTCAAACGAAAATTAACAACAGACGGAAATTGTCATGTCCTAAAGCCAGAGTCTTATTTCCAGCTATCTTTTAAAGCAGTAAAGCGAAAAGAAAAGAGCAGAATATCAGAAGAAAAAGAAAATAATAGATTTAGGTTAGCCAAACCTCCAGACCCACGTCCCCCCGCTCAAGGCTGATCGATTCCTGGGATCAATGGTATTTCCATGTGTTGCGCCCATGGGTCCCATGTTGACTCAAACTTTTTGACTGAATCCAAGAGAGTGCTCACCATCTTCTCTTGGGACATTATCCAATAGATTTTCCTCTTGGTTGCTAGAATTGAGACTCTTGGTTGTTTCCAGGCTTTAGCTATGGAAAGTTTGTCTCACAAAAAAATAAAGAAGATTAGCTTCTGGTTATGTTTGTGAACCTTGAGGATATGGAAGTTCAGGAGAGCCACTGATGAGGACTTAGGAATTGAGTGACCTGTGACTTTACAGATGAGGTAAAATCTTGTTCCAAAAACCCCTAATTTTCAGGCATTCCCACCAAAGATGTATCATAGAGCCTAGCATGTGGCAACCTCTAAAGCATAGTGGAGAGGGGGAAGGGAAGATGTTAGCTAGTCTTAATGGGACCAGGTACCATTTCATAATTACCTTAAGAATAGCTTCTATTAGGGATGTATCGTAGATGCCTTTGTAGGATCTGGAGAAGGCCCTGTGCCAATCCTCCAAGTCCCAGTGTTCTTGGAGGTTGCTCTCCCATGCAGTCATATATTATAGTTTGGCTGGGGTAAGTGCTAGAGACGAGTAGATTATTGAGATTCCTCCCCTTTGCGCCATGGTCTGGCCACACCATTGCTTGTATGCAGTAAATTTCGGGGGCTCAGGTTTGATGTACCAAAAGGTGTGCAGAAAGTGTGAGATTTGATGGAATCCAAATTTTTCAGAGTCAGGTAGATCCAATTTGTTAATGCAGTAGTTAAGTGAGATCGGACCCATTCCTTTATCCAGCCACCATGCAAAAGCCCTGAAGTTCAGTCCCAGACTGAACCTCGGGTCATGAAAAATATGCGCTAAGGGTTGGATGACAGAGACCAGAGAAGGGAGACTTTTAAGCTCATCCCACAAAAAAATGAGTGGGATAGAGTGGGGGACATAATTGGGGGGCGGCTTTTCGGAGGACACCACAGTAAGTAATCCAGCGTGTATGTGGGAACTGCTTGTCTCTCTATATGCACCCAATCAGGCTTCTCAATTCGTGAGTAAACAGTAGACAGTTGTGCAAGCATCGCTGCTTGGTAATATCATATTAGGTTTTGGGAGCCCTAGACATCCCTGGGATCTAAGACTAAACAAAATTTGTTGCGAGAAGCAATATTCTGTCTTGCCCCAGATAAATTTGATCATCTTATCTTGAAAGGACCGAAGGTGGGCCCTTCTGATTGGGATCGGGAAGGATCAGAAGAGGTAGAGCAGTCTAGGAAGGAGAGTCATCTTAACAGAGTTGACTCTTCCCACCCATGAAAGCTCATTCTGCTCCCAGGTCTTGGACCTGAGATTTATCCCTAAGTAATGGATGGTCGAATCACTCCATTCAAATTTAAATGAGTTTTTCATCTGTTCTGTGATTTTAGGATGGAGGAAAATATTCAGTGCTTGGGATTTAGAAAAGTTTACTTGTAGGCCAGAAACTATGGTGAAATCATCCAGGAGCTTACAAATATTAGGTAGGGAAGTGACTGGAGAATTAATAAAAAGCAAGAGATCGTCTGTGAATAGTCTGCATTTATGTGTTTGAGGACCACAATGGACCCCTTAATATTTAGGTGCGCTCGAATAGCTATTGCTAATGTTTCTATTCCTATTGCAAAGATTAAAGGGGATAGCGGACAACCCTGTCTAGTGTCTTTAGCAATTTTGATGGGTTCAGTAAATGAATGAGTAGATGAGTAAATGAATGAGTAGATGAGTAAAAGCCCTGCAGTCTGACCCGAGCCTCTGGAGTAGAATAGAGGGCTTTCAGTAATCCCATGAAGGAAGGTCTGACCAAAACCCCAATGTTGCATCAGCATAAAAAGATAAGGCCATGACACTGAATCGAAGGTCTTCTGAAGGTCAATTGATAACAACATTCCTTCTTGACGAGGACTTCCATCCCAGCCTGATTGGAGGAGGAAGACAATATTGTTAGCTCTCCTAATTTGATCTGGGCCTTGTATACTGAGAATAAATCCCACTTGATCCTTATGTATATACAGACTGATAACAGAGGCCATACTATTCGCAAGAATTTTGGCCAGGATCTTCATATCATTATTTATTAATGATATGGGTCTATAATTGCTTACTTCTCCCAGGTCCTTGTCTGGCTTAGGGATCACCGAAATGCAGGCTGAGTTTAGCTGTCTATCAAATGGGTCGCCCTTCTGTTTGGAGTTGAAAAACCTGGCTAAATAAGGGGCTAGGATGCTATAAAAAGTTTTGTGGTATGGCACTGAGAAGCCATCCGTTTCCGAAACAGATCCTTTCTTTAAATATTCAATGACTTCCATCACTTCTTCAACTGTGATGGGAGCTTCCATCCTATTCCGGTGTCTATCCTCTAAGGTAGGGAGAGAAAGATCAGTCAGGAACTCATAAATATAAGTTGGGTCCCCTTTGGTATCTGTGCTGTTATGTTTCTCGTAAGAACGCTTGAAAAGAGTTCATTATACTAAGAGGGTTCAAAGTTGAAACACCCCCGACACCTTAATTTTCGGTAGCGAATACATGTGCATGCAAGGAGAAAGCCTAGAGGCTTGCATAGGGCCTATTTTGTCTCGCTGGTGATAAAATCTTGCCCCGCTCCAACGCGGACTCTTTTCAGCTTTGACTGTGAGTGCCAAGTTGAGGGAGAGGCGAGCTGCATCCAGGCGGAGTATAGAGATGTTGGTAGGGTCTCTTTTGTGTTTAGCATGTAGGGAAGAAAAAGACTTCTCTAGCCTTTCAACATCCACACGTTTTTCCATTTTAATCTGGGTAGCAATCTGTATTAGCTTTCCCCTAATCGTCGCTTTGTGCGCTGCCCAAAAATTCTCCACCGTGGTCCCAGCTGCATAATTTCACCACTTCAGACCCAGAAGATTTTACCCCCTTCCTGACCAGATTACTTTTTACAATTTGGCACTGCGTCGCTTTAATTGACAATTGCGCGGTCATGCAATGCTGTACCCAAATGAAATTTGCGTCCTTTTTTCCCACAAATAGAGCCTTCTTTTGGTGGTATTTGATCACCTCTGCAGTTTTTATTTTTTGCGCTATAACCAAAAAAAGCGACAATTTGGAAAAAAAACAATATTTTTTACATTTTGCTATAATAAATATAAATAAGTATTTTTGGTAAAAAAATCGCAATAAGTGTATATTGATTGGTTTGCACAAAAGTTAAAGCATCTACAAACTATGGAAAAGATTTATGGCATTTTTATTATTATTTTATTTTTACAAGTAATGGCGTTGATCTGCAATTTTTAGCGGTACTGCGACATTGCGACTGACAGGTCGGACACTTTTGACACTTTTTTGGACTGAGTACTGTGTAAATGTCACTGGCTGGTGGGGAAGGGGTTAACACTAGGGAGCGTTTAAGGGGTTAACTGTGTGTTCCCTCAGTGTGTTCTAACTGTGTAGGGATGGGAGTGACTAGCAGAGGAGACATTGTTTTTCCTACTTCCCCAACAGCACAGGGATTTGTGTGTTTACACACAAATCCCTGTGCTGGCACACGTGGCCGGCGGTGCTGACAATAACTTGATGTGCGGTCCATGATGTGAGAGTTATAATAAATAAAATTTAACTATAACAGACCCATCACATCAAGTCCACACACCCTGTTAGGATAGATGCCACCTGCAGCCAGTTGTTTTATAGTTTTTGATGCTTTCTGGTCCATCATACAGATTGTTGGTCCTTTTGTTTTTATTTATTTTTATTTTTGAAATCCCAAGCAGAATGTGTGGATTGTGAAATGATGTGCCCCTTTTCCTTGTAAGTACAGTGGTATAAGCAGAAGAATATTTTGGAATTATGGACATCTCTGCATGACCGCAGGGTATTGTTATCATTTATTATAATATTGCCAGGAAAAAGTTGTCTTTTTGAAACATGAAACTGGAGTTCTTACACAAACCGCGTGATAGAAAACAAGCCATTGTAATATATTTATGCAAGCTGGACCCAGTAATGAAGGGTTCATCCCGATATATCAGAGCTGTAACTTTATGCAAAGGTGCTAGACAGAGTTACAGACATTATTTTGTCAAATATTTAATTTTAATGGTCCCACATTCTGCGCAGCAAATATACAGCTAACTAAATGTTTGTCCAATGAAAGGTTTAAAATATGAGTTTGTTTTTGTACACATCTAACTATGAAAAATGCGTACATTTGAATCCAGCCATTGCCTCTATTGGAGGAGGCTGGAGACAAAAGAAGCCACATGTGTTAAATTGATGGTGTAGGAATCAGCTGCTGTGAGCCCAGTGCAGGACACACTCCCTGAAGACCCAGATATTTCATTTTTTGTAGAGTTATTTCCGGTTTTATACTGAGGGTGCAGTTTAACACCCAAAAGGATATTCTGTATTCAGAGTCATTGGATCCTTTTTCCCCAGCTCAAGAAGCAGAGCTCCATGTTTTAACAAAGCCTGTGAGCTATAAAAAGAGTATATATAACAGAGGAAATCATTTTTATAGGAGAGTCCTTACTAGAAGTTTTGAGGTTTTATTTTTACACCCCCTACTGTCTACAATGTAGCGGACAAAGCAGAGTAGGAAACTAGAAAACTTTTGCCTGAATGTTTTCTTATATTTTATCAGGCCCCTAAGGGGGATGTTGGACTCTCTCCTCCAATGCGCTTAACCTTAAAACCTTAAAAGATCAGCAACGTTCTCTATGGAATTTGGTTTGGGAGTGTGTTACTCACTTGCTTATATTTTGTCTCAGCAGCTGAAGTCCTCCATTTGGATCTCACAGAGAACGTTGCTGATCTTTTAAGGATTTTTGACAAACTCATTTATGTGTTTTCTCCCCAATTCCAGATCCTAAAAGTTTGGAAAGATCTAAAACTAAAGCCAGGTGACTTGTGGATTGTTAAGAGACATTTATATATAAGGAAATGTTTGGAGACTCAATACAGCATCTATTTCATGTACAGTTTTGCAAAAGGAAAAGTCACCTGGATCCACACCAGACACTGCAAAAGTGACTAAATTAAAGAAATCTCTGTGTTTGATTTGTTTCCCTCTTGCGTTCACAGTCTAGGGTACTTTTTGATTCAATTACCCTATTTATCGGCGTATAACACGGACAGGCATATAACACGCACATTCATTTTAAGAGGGAAGTTTCAGGAAAAAAACTTAAATTTTAAATAAGGAACTTTGAAGCAAAATAAGAGTCAGTGCCCATCTGCAGCCTCACCATTGCCATCAATGAAGCCTGATCAATGTCCATCTGCAGTCTCACAAGTGCCATCAATGCAGCCTCATCAGTCCACATCAATGCAGCCTCATCATTGCCTTCAATGCAGCAGCCTCACCATTGCCATCAGTGCAGCCTGAATGATGCCCATCTGCAGCCTAGAGGGGACAGGGAGGGGGGCGGGACGAGCGCCAACAGATTTCATACAGTGAGAATCCCCTATGATAGACAGAACAGTGGTCCAAGGGCGGCCCAGGAGATGGGACTTCCTATTACACAGGCCGCCAAGTAAACAGGAGATTCTCACTGTATGTAATCTGACGGCGCTCGCAACGCTCCCCTCCCTGTCCCCTCCCAGGCAGCTAAAATTAAAGTATTGGCGTATAACACGCACACGCTATTTGTACCGGATTTTCGTGGTGAAAAAGTGAGTGTTATACGCCAATAAATACAGTACTTTAATTGTAAGGGATATATATATTTGAAAAGTAGTTTAGCCATATTGAAGTCATATTTGTCTTTTGTACGTGAAACGCCCTACTCCCGTAGGAGCGGCTAAAAGTTTGTTCTTCCCTGAAGTGCCTTCCATTACCCCTTTCCCTCAAAAGACATGACACGCAGACAGTCATTAAACAGTTGAACTATGTACATCTTTATTGCGGTTCCATGTTAAATGCTGCATTGCACCAGAAAGTCACTCTGAATAACTTCCAGTGGTTTTGAGTGATGAGAAATACAACTTTAAATCCAGAATAAACGAAACCTTCGTTAGTAAAGCTTCTATCTGGCATGAATTCTCATAAGGTAATGCATCTTTCCTTCCTCCTGCTAGTCACCACTTCCTGACTGTACAGTCCTTCTGATTCTAACTCCATGAACGATACTCTGAATAAAGTTCAGGAGATGACTCTTGGATTCCTCCAGGGTATTAGTTCTCTAAGGCCCAGCTCCTGTTCTCCTGAACCCGCACACTAATCCCTTTTTAAAGTCTCTCAGAAGTACTGTTCCCTGGGTTACACTCACATGTGTTGCCGAGTAATCATCCATGCCGCACTTAGAAGATCCTCTCCCAGTCCTTGTGTGTCAGTATAGCGACTGTCCCATAAAGAATCTCCTGCAGTCTCTTCTCCACCTGCATCTCTCCTCCATAGCATGCTTCCAGGCCCGGATTTACTCCCTTTGCCGCCCCAAGGCCGGGTCCTTCAATGCCGCCCCCCCCCACACACATACACACACACCACGTCCTTTATCGATGACTTCTACAACAGATCAATTAAAAACATATCTCCATACACGAGAACACTGAAAATAACTGGCTTTAATTGTACAGACCAAAAATACTTCAGGGTAAGCGCGCGAGGGGTAAGGGGCAAATTTTCAAGGCAATGGCTGGTGTTAGTGCTTCAATCATCCCCGGCACCATGGTTGTTATGGTGTCAGGATAATTGAAACACATTATTTCGATCATTACATTGTAATATAAACTGAAATAGTTCAACTCACCATAATGCAGAATCATTGGGAGCCCTGAGCGTGTCACTTGCCACCATCTCTTGTCACTTGCCACTATGCCTGCCACCAGATGGGGATGTCACTTGCTACGCTGCCTGCCACCAGATGGGGATGTCACTTGCCACTATGCCTGCCACCAGATGGGGATGTCACTTGCTACGCTGCCTGCCACCAGATGGGGATGTCACTTGCCACTATGCCTGCCACCAGATGGGGATGTCACTTGCCACTATGCCTGCCACCAGATGGGGATGTCACTTGCCACGCTGCCTGCCACCAGATGGGGATGTCACTTGCCACTATGCCTGCCACCAGATGGGGATGTCACTTGCCACTATGCCTGCCACCAGATGGGGATGTCACTTGCTACGCTGCCTGCCACCAGATGGAGATGTCACTTGCCACGCTGCCTGCCACCAGATGGGGATGTCACTTGCCACGCTGCCTGCCACCAGATGGGGATGTCACTTGCCATGCTGCCTGCCATGATGGGGATGTCACTTGCCACGCTGCCTGCCACCAGATGGGTATGTCACTTGCTACGCTGCCTGCCACCAGATGGGGATGTCACTTGCCACTATGCCTGCCACCAGATGGGGATGTCACTTGCTACGCTGCCTGCCACCAGATGGGGATGTCACTTGCCACTATGCCTGCCACCAGATGGGGATGTCACTTGCTACGCTGCCTGCCACCAGATGGGGATGTCACTTGCCACTATGCCTGCCACCAGATGGGGATGTCACTTGCTACGCTGCCTGCCACCAGATGGGGATGTCACTTGCCACGCTGCCTGCCACCAGATGGGAATGTCACTTGCCACGCTGCCTGCCCCCAGATGGGGATGTCACTTGCCACGCTGCCTGCCACCAGATGGGGATGTCACTTGCTACGCTGCCTGCCACCAGATGGAGATGTCACTTGCCACGCTGCCTGCCACCAGATGGGGATGTCACTTGCCACGCTGCCTGCCACCAGATGGGGATGTCACTTGCCATGCTGCCTGCCATGATGGGGATGTCACTTGCCACGCTGCCTGCCACCAGATGGGTATGTCACTTGCCATACTGCCTGCCACGATGGGGATGTCACTTACCACGCTGCCTGCTACCAGATGGAGATGTCCCTTGCCACGCTGCCTGCCACCAGATGGGGATGTCACTTGCCACGCTGCCTGCTACCAGATGGAGATGTCCCTTGCCTTGCTGCCTGCCACCAGATGGGGATGTCACTTGCCACCATGCCTGCCACCAGATGGGGATGTCACTTGCCACCATGCCTGCCACCAAATGGGGATGTCACTTGCCACCATGCCTGCCACCAGATGGGGATGTCACTTGCCACTATGCCTGCCACCAGATGGGGATGTCACTTGCCACTATGCCTGCCACCAGATGGGGATGTCACTTGCCACGCTGCCTGCTACCAGATGGAGATGTCCCTTGCCTTGCTGCCTGCCACCAGATGGGGATGTCACTTGCCACCATGCCTGCCACCAGATGGGGATGTCACTTGCCACCATGCCTGCCACCAAATGGGGATGTCACTTGCCACCATGCCTGCCACCAGATGGGGATGTCACTTGCCACTATGCCTGCCACCAGATGGGGATGTCACTTGCCACCATGCCTGCCACCAGATGGGGATGTCACTTGCCACTATGCCTGCCACCAGATGGGGATGTCACTTGCCACGCTGCCTGCCACCAGATGGGGATGTCACTTGCCATGCTCCCTGCCACCAGATGGGGATGTCACTTGACACCAGATTGGGATGTCCCTTGCCATGCTGCCTGCCATCAGAAGGAGGAGGGCGGAACAGCGGTGCGGGCAATGAGAGATGTCATCTCTCTCCGCCACCGCCGCACCGCTGACATTACTAGCTACTCTCGATTTTTTTTAAAATGGCGCTGGGCAGCGCAATCACACTACTGCGCATCCGCTGCCCGGCCGATCGCTTACGAGCTTTCCCGAGCCTGGTCGGCTTCGGAACGGCGCATGCGCAGTTGTGTGGTCGGCTCGCGGCCATCTTTTCTATGGGCACTGGTGCCCATAATAGACTTTAATGGGCAGCACGAAAGGGGGGGGCGGCCACGAAGTCGCTGCAGGAGCGGCGCCGCCCCTACACCACTGCCGCCCCGAGGCCTGGCCTCGGTGGCCTTGTGGCAAATCCGGCCCTGCATGCTTCCCTCTCCCCCGCAGGGGAGAGCACCAAAGCTGTACCCAAACTACATCCTTCCTCCTGGATCTCTCAAACTCCCATGCACCAAGAACCCCAGGAAGTATGTGACCAAACCTTTTATAGAAGTCCCGCCTCTGCCCAAACAAATTATTGATTGGTCAAGAGGGGTCTTCCAGAAACTACCTGTCACTCTAACTTGTATTCCTCCCATCCTCCAGATCAAACATGGAAAAACAGAGGAAACTGCTCAAGCAAAGTGCAAGGGGTCACACCCTCCTCTACTCTAGTAAACCTCCCATGCCAATTAAACCCACCAGCTTACACCGCAGGGTAAAATACTGGCTATTTTGGCCTATTTCTACACCTAACTCTCTATTATAGCACTCACCTAAACAGGTGGGCGCTACATATACCCCCCCTTAAATCACAACTGTCCCCAGTTGTGGGAAAACCTTTCCCCAAACCAGGAAACAATCATTCTAACTTTTCCCCAACTTGAAATGTTTTGTGCAAAAAGAGCATAAAAATTAAACAAAAGTGTATGTGCAATAATAATCACAATTCCTATCTTATAAATCCCTATCACTACAAGTATTTACACACAGGCAGCCGTCTTGGAAGTACCTGTAAAAGAAAACATAGAAATGCATCCTAATATTCACTCTATCTTACAGATTCATAATTTCTTTGCATGTGTAATACCACCAGGACTGCTGTTCCCTCAAAAGAAGTCGAAAGACTCCTGCAAAACAGAGCCTGTATGGTCACGCCAGGTACACGCGTTCAAGTCCAAAAGCATAAACACTTTCTGGATGATTCCAACTGGGAGTTCATAACATTTTTGAACAAACTACAAAGGGACAAAACAGGGTCAACAGCAGAAAATGTGACCATACTGATCAGGTAGGAATGCTGACTGTTGTCCTGCATTGGCAGTTATTGGGAAATCCCACACCAGCTACTCACTTGTAGTCATAGGGTAGAACAATCAAAATAATATTTTTTGGCAGCTCCTACGCCAGAGTCTTGTTCACAAATAATAGTGGGGATCAGGCAGTCTCTTCCGGGAATCTCCTGGTCCTTTTACTGAAATTGAGAAACTGCACGTGCGCTGACCCGCTTTAAGGACTAAGACCCTGTCCTTATAAATAGCCCTTCCCAGTTTCCATTCCCTGAAGATGTCCTGAAAACGGATCCATACTTCACTGTCTGGGGTGCGTTGTGGCTTGGGCACGTGCAGGTAATCCCACACTAGCTCTCCTTCCCATTCCTCTCTGGAAGCCTCAATAATGTCCATTATTGACTCCGGGACATAAGGATAATCATATCCCCACTCTTGCGCCACTCTCCTCTGGACATCCCTCTGAAACCTTGACAGGTGAGGTAACTCCTTTGTCTTTCCCCTCCCAGGCAGAATAGATGCATCCGGGGCTTTGATAGCCCTCTGCTGAAATGAGGAAGAGCTGTGAGAGGGAGTCTTGGACAATTTTGAGGAAAGTCTGATGGGGGGTATAGAAGGCTTGATGAAAATGGCTGTGTCCCTTGCAACTCCTGTGGAAGCCTCCAGGGATGTGGAGCTCTCCAAGAACACTTCATCTTCACTAGAACTGCCTTCTTCTGGGGATGACCACTCAAACAGGCGTTCAACAGATCCATACCTGTCCAGCATCTCTGGTGACCCCCAGTCTATGGCCCGGCCTTTATCTCCCCTGTCCAGCTCACCCAAGAAATCACTATCTCCTTCACCTGGCTCCCTCTGGACAGGTTCAAAAAGGGGCTTATTTACAATGGCTGGCATTTCAAGGGAACATCTTGGGGCCTGCTCAACTACTTTAGCAATCCCTGGAGCCCTGACCAAACCACAGGCCTCCCCATCAGGTCCTACCTGAACCTCCGGCACCTCCGATTCCTTGGAACCAGGCTGGAACTCCTTTGCTGCTACTGCGAACACAGATGACTCTCGGCCCTCTCCGGCCACTCCGGTCATCTGCATTTGAGACTTACAAAGTCCGGTTGTGAGACTGGCATGGTAGTACTGGACCTCTTGTTGCACAGGTCCCAGGTGTGTGAGCTGTGATTTGCAGTGTCCGCAGCGGGCCCAGGCACGGACACCCACTGTAGGTTTCTGGCATGCAGGGCACAGCATGCAGAGCTGGCTCAGCGCGCGAGGAACTGTAACTCTACATTTGTTGGTCTACCACAGCGACACCTGGTGGCAGGCTTTGTAGAACTGCAGGTTACAGCAGCTAACTGACTTTTACATAGTGGAAATGTTCCTTGCGATGCCCCAAACTGTAAGAGAAATAGTCTCTGTATTGTCTCCGGAACCACGCCACCCCCTGTGTCCATGTTTCCAAGGGCAACAGCTGCACCCACAACTCCATCACATTCCCGACTGTGGAGCAGGCAAATTTTAGCAAACAGTGGTGTTGCTGGTGCTGTGCCCACGCCAGGCATCTCTGTATATGGCATAGGTGCCGTCTGCGATGGTCCCCTGGGACTATCCGGATACAGTCACTGTAATGCTGAGACTGTCTGCGAGGTTGTTAGGGGTAATGGACTTACAGGAAAGCAAAATCTCGGTGGGACCTCCATGATCCGCTCCCGTAGGAGCGGCTAAAAGTTTGTTCTTCCCTGAAGTGCCTTCCATTACCCGCTTTCTCTCAAAAGACATGACATGCAGACAGTCATTAAACAGTTGAACTATGTACATCTTTATTGTGGTTCCATGTTAAATACTGCATTGCACCGGAAAGTCACTCTGAATAACTTCCAGTGGTTTTGAGTGATGAAAAATACAACTTTAAATCCAGAATAAACAAAACCTTCGTTAGTAAAGCTTCTATCTGGCATGAATTCTCATAATGAATGATGCATTGCACCGGAAAGTCACTCTGAATAACTTCCAGTGTTTTTGAGTGATGAGAAATACAACTTTGAATCCAGAAAAAAAAAAACCCCGTTAGTAAAGCTTCTATCTGGCATGAATTCTCATAAGGTAATGCATCTTTCCCTCCTCCTGTTAGTCACCACTTCCTGACTGTACAGTCCTTCTGATTCTAACTCCATGAACGATACTCTGAATAAAGTTCAGGAGATGACTCTTGGATTCCTCCAGGGTATTAGTTCTCTAAGGCCCAGCTCCTGTTCTCCTGAACCCGCACACTAATCCCTTTTTAAAGTCTCTCAGAAGTACTGTTCCCCTGGGTTACACTCACATGTGTTGCCGAGTAATCATCCATGCCGCACATAGAAGATCCTCTCCCAGTCCTTGTGTGTCTGTCTAGTTATTGCAACTGTCCCATAAAGAATCTCCTGCAGTCTCTTCTCCACCTGCATCTCTCCCCCATAGCATGCTTCCCTCTCCCCCGCAGGGGAGATCACCAAAGCTGTACCCGAACTACATCCTTCCTCCTGGATCTCTCAAACTCCCATGCACCAAGAACCCCAGGAAGCATGTGACCAAACCTTTTATAGAAGTCCCGTCTCTGCCCAAACAAATTAATGATTGGTCAAGAGGGGTCTTCCAGAAACTACCTGTCACTCTAACCTGTATTCCTCCCATCCTCCAGATCAAACATGGAAAATCAGAGGAAACTGCTCAAGCAAAGTGCAAGGGGTCACACCGTCCTCTGCTCTAGTAAACCTCCCATGCCAATTAAACCCACCAGCTTACACCGCAGGGTAAAATACTGGCTATTTTGGCCTATTTCTACACCTAACTCTCTATTATAGCACTCAACTAAACAGGTGGGTGCTACACACGTCTTCCGTTTTATGTAGAATTGTCTTTGTTTACATATGCTGACAAGTCAGCATGCCAACAATTTAGCTAGAAGGCCATTCTGGCCACAGGAGTGTGCAGCCAGTACTCTATAAATATGTCTTATCAATTATTTGTTTTTCACAATGAAAAGTCATTTTGTAATGAAAAAAACTGATCATCTATTATTTTCTCCACAATGGAGTTTTTGCCTCTTTGGCCAGGACTACCTTCACCTAAGCGTGTGAAGGTTCCAGGTTAAAGGTGATAGCAGGTATGGTTAGTGATCAAAATATTGATCAAAAGAGGGGAGACTGTAATGGAAATTTGTAAGTTCTGTATATAATTGTATTGTATTTTGAATGTATTGCACACTGCCCTCACTGCACACTGCACTAATAATGTTTTCAGTACATGTTTACATTCTTTCGAGTCCTGATTAGAATTAGCCTGCCTATGTAACGCCCCTTGTTACCATAAACGTACAACTGTAATATTAACGTGATACCTACGTAATCATGTGTATAAAAACCTTCAATTGCATCATAATAAAGCAGAACAGTTATTTGGAAAGATGCTGAGTGTATCTTTTGTGTCTGTTCCCTACTGCAGTAGTTATTATTAATTTGGAACCACTAATCAATATGAGGATAGGAGTTGCCTATCATCAAAATGTCCAACTCAATTGACAGATCCCACATTCTGTCTCTCTCAGGAGCGATCGCGGGTTGCATGTGCACATGCATCAGCTCCTACTTTACGTGGCAGGCGTGTGCCTCCGGTGGCGCGTGTGCACCTGCTAAGGCTATTTAAAGGGCCGCCGTACAGCTACAGCGATTTGTCCAGGAAAGCCAACCTTCCACCATATAATGACGGCAGCTGGTCAGCTAATCGTTAAAAGAGCTTCCTCCTTAAAAGACCATCTAGTAAAAAGCCACTATATCAACAAGCAGGAACATTTTGCTCCTCGCATTACAGGAACTAAATCTTGTGGGAAATGCAATATTTTTGCAGTTTCATGATGAGTGCACAAACAGTGACCCTACCCAATGGTGACTTGTATAGGGCCACATTTTGGGCCAATTGTCACACAATTGGTGTGGGGTATTACATGGTGTGCAAATTTGGGGTTTTCTATATTGGAAAAACCAAAAGACCGTTCTACCATAGGATCAGAAACCTTGTGTCTCTGATCTCCAAAAGGAGAATGGAGACACCAATTAGCAGACACATTGGTCTCTATCACAATTTTGGAGTATCCAAGATACGATTCTTTGCACTGGAGCACATAATGAAACATGAAGGGTGAGGGACATTGATAAACAATTACTGCAGTGGGAATCCAAATCGCTATATACCCTAACTGCTGCAAAATTTCCAGGACTCAATGAATCCATTTGTTTCTCTATGGGTGGATAATGCCATAAAAATCCTGATTGTTATTATATGGTAATATCCTTTAAGAAATTCATTACCTGAAATTACAACTATAATTACAAAATGTTCACTTTTTTATGTTTAGTGATGCATTTGTGAGATCTGCTTGTAAGTTTACCTGTGGTGATGCTTACATTTTTTTGTAAAGGTCCTTTGGGGTATTTTTCCCATTTAAATTTGGCTCTGGTAGTACTCAGTTTTGACCACTATATGGTATTTTCCCTTTGATGTGTGTGGGATAGATAGGTAACCATACGGACGCCCATAGGTGTGATGGCATTTTATTGGCTGTTATGCCTGGTTGATGCTCCTTTGCGGGGGTGTCCTTGTTTAGTCCTTTACACTGCTTTGCTGTTTTTATCTGGCTCTGGTCCAACCCTAGGGTTGGGTCGACTTCCCAGCACCTTCTCTATCTGGCTGGAAATTCCAATATGGCATCAACAGACTCATGGCGCGTACACAGTGACGTTGATACGGGCGCCATCTTTCGAATGCACATTAGATATTATTATCCGCACCTCCATGAGCACCATTGGATACTTGGAGGTGGGGGGGATACAAATAGGACCGTAGATGACACCTGTTGCTGTGACACTGACGGGAGCAGATGTGCATTGTGCAGGAGACACAGAGGTAAAAGATATGGTTATATACAGTATATGTGTGGATTGCACCACTAGTGTGGGTCAGCTTGGTATGTGAGTAGGGATGAGCCGAACACCCTCCGGTTCAGTTCGCACCAGAACCTGCGAACGGACTGAAAATTCGCACGAACATTAGAACCCCATTGACGTCTATGGGACATGAACGTTCGAAATCAAAAGTGCTAATTTTAAATGCTAATTCGCATGGTATTCTCCTAAAAAGGGTTTGGGGACCCTGGTCCTGCCCCAGGGGACATGTATCAATGCAAAAAAAACTTTTAAAAACGGCCGTTTTTTCAGGAGCAGTGATTTTAATGATGCTTAAAGTAAAAAAAAAAAAAAAAAAAGTGAAATATTCCTTTAAATATCGTACCTGGGGGTGTCTATAGTATGCCTGTAAAGTGGCGCGTGTTTCCCGTGCTTAGAACAGTCCCTGCACAAAATGACATTTTTAAAGGAAAAAAAGTAATTTAAAACTGCTTGCGGCTTTAATGTAATGTCAGGTCCTGGCAATATGGATGAAAATCAGTGAGACAAACGGCATGGGTACCCTCCAGTCCATTACCAGGCCCTTTGGGTCCTGTATGGATATTAAGGGGAACCCCGCACCCAAATTAAAAAAAGGAAAGGCGTGGGGCCCCCAGGCCCTTTATACTCTGAACAGCAGTATACAGGCGGTGCAAACAAGACAGGGACTGTAGGTTTGTTGTTAAGTAGAATCTGTTTGTAATTTTGAACTGGTACATTTTTAAAGTGTAGCTCCAGCCAAAAAATCTGTTTTTAAGCTTTTTGGAAAACATAGGGAAGGGTTATCACCCCTGTGACACTTGTTTTGCTGTCTGTCTGTGAAGATTTCACCTCACTTTTTTTCCCAATGACAAATGTTTTTTGAAAATTTGGGGTTTTTAATGAAACAAGGATTGGTGATAAAGCATCAGTGGAAAGGAGAAAAGTTTTTCCCATATTAACTCTTACAGGAGAGAATTTCCCTTCCTATGGGGTAGATTTCATCTCACTTCCTGTTGTCTCCTTCCGTTTGCAAGTAGGAGTCATTTGTAAGTTGGATGTTTGAAAGTAGAGGCCTGCCCTATATACTCAGCAGAAATTTGGGCCTTAGGTGTTGTTGTGGCCTCAACACTGTAAGCCCTCACAGGGCCCTGCTGTGAAATATTAGATCAAGAATTGTAATTACATGCCCCTGTTGAACAGGGCCAGAAAAATTGGGCCTTTGGTGATGGTGGTGGTGGTGCTGGTGCCACAACACTGTAAGTCCTCACAGTTACTCTTAGTGAGCGCTGGAACAGGCCCTGCTGTGAAAGATTAGATCAAGAATTGTAATTACATGCCCCTGTTGAACAGAGGCTGAAAAATTGGGCCTTTGGTGGTGGTGTTAGTGCTGGTGCCACAACACTGTAAGTCCTCACAGTTAATCTTGGTGGGCGCAGAAACGTGCCCTGCTGTGAAATATTCAATCAAGAATTGTAATTACATGACCCTGTTGAACAGGGCCAGAAAAATTGAGCCTTTGGTGGTGGTGGTGTAGGTGGCACAACACTGTAAGTCCTCACAGTTAATCTTGGTGGTCGCAGAAACAGGCCCTGCTGTGAAATATTCAATCAAGAATTGCAATTACATGCCCCTGTTCTGAAAAATTGGGCCTTTGGTGGTGGTGCTGGTGGTGGTGTTGGTGCCACAACACTGTAAGTCCTCACAGTTAATCTTGGTGGGCGCAGAAACGGGCCCTGCTGTGAAATATTAGATCAAGAATTCTAATTACATGTCCCTGTTGAACAGAGGCTGAAAAATTGGGCCACAACACTGCAACCCCTCACAGATACTCTAGCTGGAACGCAGGAACGAGTCCTGCTGCAAAGTATTGCATCAAAAATTGTAATTATACACCCCTGTTAAACAGGGGCTGAAAAATTGGGCCTTAGGCACTGGTGCTGGTGCCACAACACTGCAACCCCTCACAGATACTCTAGTTGGAACGCAGGAACGAGCCCTGCTGCAAAGTATTGCATCAAAAATTGTAATTACATGCCCCTGTTAAACAGGGGCTGAAAAATTGGGCCTTAGTCACTGGTGCCACAACACTGCAACCCCTCACAGATACTCTAGTTGTAGCGCAGGAACTAGCCCTGCTGCAAAGAATTGCATCAAAAATTGTAATTACATGCCCTTGTTAAACAGGGGCTTAAAAATTGGGCCTTAGGCACTGGTGGCGGCGCCCAGAACCAAAAATGTTCTTACAAGCTATCAGCATGATCATTGAGGAGGAAGAGGATAATTACTCAGCATAACAGGATAGTCACTCAGCATCAGCATAGGCAGTCTTTGAAGGGATCTGACATTTAAAAAAAAAATATTCGGTTACATCAGCATCAGGTGCTTGGTAGCTGGTGGTGATCCAAGACTGATTCATTTTTATGAAGGTCAGTCGATCGACCGAGTCGGTGGTCAGACGCACCCTGTGATCTGTTACAAAGCCTCCAGCAGCACTGAATGTGCGTTCCGAAAGAACGCTGGATGCAGGACAGGCCAGTAGCTCAATTGCATACTGTGCAAGCTCTGGCCAGTGATCCATCCTCAAGACCCAGTAACAGAGAGGATTTTCGGTGGGAAAGGTGTCCAAGTCAGATCTTGCCCCTGGGTATTCCTGCACCATGTAAAACAGAAGCTGGCGATGGTTGCTGGAACCGATCATACCTTGGGGCTGTGGACTAAAAAATTGTCTGAACGCATCGGTCAGACGGCCACCTTCTTCACCGCTCCTTCTTTGACCGACCGAAGCCTCAGCAACACGTTGTCCAGAAACAGGAGTTTGTAACCTCCCAGTCTCTGGGAACGCGTTGCACAGACCTTTCTGCAAGGCCTCCTGAAGATGTTTCATCCTCTGCTCCCTCTGCGACGGCAAGATAAGGTCCGCAACCTTACCCTTGTAATGTGGATCAAGGAGGGTTGCCAGCCAGTATTGGTCCTTCTCCTTGATACCACGTATACGAGGATCCTTCCGCAGGCTTTGCAGGATCAGGGAGGCCATGCAGCGTAGGTTTGCTGAGGCATTCGGTCCGGTGTCCTCTGGGTCACTAAGGACGACATGGTCCGCAGCCACCTCCTCCCAGCCACGTACAAGTCCATGTGTTTCTTAGGACTGATCCCTTAAAGACTGCTGCTGATGCTGAGTGCCAAGCTCCACCTCCATACTGACACAATCCTCCTCCTCTTCCTCCTCCTCCTCCTCGTCCTCTTCCTGTGTGATCGGCGGTCACTCAGGAACACTGTCTGGATAAAGGGGGCCTTGAGAGCTATGGAAGTCCTCCTCTTCCTGCCTCTGTTCTGCCTCAAGTGCCCTGTCCATTATTCCATGCAGCGTGTGCTCCAACAGGTGGACAAGGGGGACAGTGTCACTGATGCATGCACTGTCACTGCTCACCATCCTCGTGGCCTCCTTAAATGGTGACAGGACAGTGTATGCATCCCTGATCATGGCCCACTGGTGTGGGGAAAAAAAACAAGCTCCCCTGACCCTGTCCTGGTGCCATAGTCGCACAGGTACTCATTGATGGCCCTCTGCTGCGTGTGCAGCCGATGCAGCATGGCCAACATTGAGTTCCACCTGGTGGGCATGTCACAGATTAGGCGGTTCTTGGGCAGGTTAAACGCCTTTTAACTTTGCATTATATGACCACCAGAAATGCACACAGACTTTCCTGGCCTGCCTCAGGACATCCTGTAAGCCCGGGTACCTGCCCAAGAACTGCTGCACCACCAAGTTAAGGACGTGAGCCAAACAGGGCACATGGGTCAGTTTTCCCTGTTGGAGGGGGGAGAGGAGGTTGGTGCCATTGTCGCAAACCACCATTAAGTTGGCGTGGCGTCAACCACCTCTGAACCTGCCCCTGCAGAGCTGACAGAACCTCTGCCCCAGTGTAGCTCCTGTCCCTCGAGCACACCAGCTCAAGCACCGCATGGCATCTTTTGGCCTGCGTACTTGCGTAGCCCCTTGAATGCCTACGGAGCACCGCTGGTTCCGAGGACAAAGCACAGGAAGAGGCCATGGAGGAAGAAGAAGAGGAGGGGGTGGAGGAGAGAGGTGTGTCACAATCATTAGTAGTGGCATTTTGGAGGCGTGGTGGCGGAACAACCTCCAACACTACTGCACCTTGTCCTGCATCCTTCCCAGCTGCCAGCAGAGTGACCCAATGCGCCATGAAACTTAGGTAACGTCCCCTGTCCATGCCTGCTGGACCATGAGTCAGCGGTAATATGCACCTTACCACTGACCGCCCTGTCCAGCGAGGCCAAGACATTGCCTTCCACATGCCGGTAGAGAGCCAGAATCGCCTTCCATGAGAAAAAGTGGTGTTTGGGTACCTGCCACTGAGGAACCGCACATTCCACAAACTCACAGAAGGGGGCTGAGTCTACCAACTGAAAAGGTAGCAGTTGAAGTGCTAGCAATTTTGCCAAGCTAGCATTCAACCGCTGGGCATGTGGATGGCTGGGAGCGAACTTCTTTCGGTGGTGCAGCAGCTGGGGCAAGGAAATTCGCCTGGTACAATCTGACGTCGATGTACCAAAAGCAGATTGCCCACAAGTACTTGGCTGTGACACACCTAATTCTACACCTTCATTCCTCTCAGTGCAGGTCTCAGAGAGAACTGAAGGTATAGTGGGGTTGGAGATCTCAGCTGATGAGGAGCAAGGAGAGGTCCTCTTTGGTGTGGGTCTTTTAGATATGCTTACCAACGAACTGCATGGCAGGTCAACATATGTCTGGTCAAGCATGTGGTGCCCAAGCGGGAGATGTTTTGGCCATGCGAGATACGCCTGAGACATATGTTGCAAATAGCAGCGGTGCGATCTGATGCACTCGTCTCAAAAAAGGCCCACACCAAAGAACTTTTGGAATAACGTGCAGAGACAGCAGCACCCTGCACATGCGGAGCTTTGTGGTGTGATGCAGTCAGTGTGCTGCCCTTAGGCTGGCCCCTGGAGGACATCCTGCCTCGTTGGTGATGTGCCTGCTCCTCCTCTCTCCTATCAGGCACCCACATTGAGTCAGTGACCTCATCATCCCCTCCCTCCTCATCACTGGAGCAAACCTGGCTGTATGCTGCGGCAGGGGGAGCATGACTGCCAGATTGCTGTCCTTCTTGGGCACCCCCTCTATCCGTGCTAACGTTACTGCCTTCATCTAGCTTAGTATCATCATCAGAGCCTTCTAAATGCTGGGCATCCTCCTGGAGCATGTACCCAATACTGTGGTCAAACAGTTCGAGGGACTGCTCAGGAGGACATGGTGGGGCTAGGGAAGGAGTCACTGATGCCATTGAGCCAAGGGAAGAGGCTGCGTTGGCAGCTGCTTTGCCAGACAAAGTACCCTGAGCATGGGTGAGGGAGGATGAGGAGGATGAGGACAACTTGATCATCCACTCGACCAAGTCTTCCGCATGTTGCGGCTCAACACCGCCAGCTGCCGAAAAAAGGCCAAGCGTGTCTCACGGCCACGTGCTGATGAGGATGCACCGTCTCCATGACCAGCACCATTGCCTCTAGACACAGAGCCTGCTTGCCCTCTTTTATTGGCTTGTGACTGTCTGCCTCTCCTTGTTGGCCTTCCAGACATACTAATGGCCTGTAGCTGCACTAAGCTGGGATATATATATATATATATATATATATATATATATATATATATATATATGTATGTATATATATATATATATATATATATATATTGTTGTGAATTCATGAAGAAATATATTTTATATTTACTGGCAGAAACATGCTTAGGCCTCACCAAGTAGATGAACTGTGATGTTAAGTATTGGAACTGTTGCCCTCTTGGGGACTTTTAGGATAAAATGGACATTCTCATGTTTGACCAAGCCTTTCTCTACTTCTTTTATTATTAAAGACTTTTACAAGCATGTATTGTAAAGGAAGCTGTTGGAACAAAGACTGCTCTTGTCACAAAACAAGGAGATATTTACATGGTATTGTGAATTAACAAAAGCTGCCACAGGACACAAGGTTATATACACTTTTCTCGCATAGAGATAACCTAACTTATTGTGTTCGAGTGGAGAACTGTTTAAATAGCTAACACCTTGGCTAACAAAACTCATTGTATGAACTTTTAGGATGGTTTAGACAAACAAGTCATTTCTAAACACCCAGTGAGAATGTTCAAGGTCCCTCTCAACACGTTAGAGAAAGTTGAATATTGTGCCAGTCAAAAATAATTTAAGATATCAATAAGGTTATTATAAGTCATTTTAAACTATCTCTGACATTGTAGGTCACAGAGACATTATAATGTTGGCGTCTGCGGACCCAACAACTTTGCTATGAAGAAAATGTATATGAAAGTGTGATTTTATAAGTAGAAGTGTTTTAAGTAACGAATTAGTATTAGGAAAAACATATAATCATGATTATAATCATATAAGATTGTAGCCTACACTTAAGATAAACAAATGTTCAGTGGAGATACCAGAAGTTATACAGGTATCCATATAGATAATCATTTTTATGTAGTATTGATGAAATATATAACAATGTGTGTATTTCCTAGATAGACCAGTTTTACAGATATACATTTATAGAGATACAGTTATATAACCAAGTTATGTAATGATGATTAATCAAACTTATACTGAGTGTATTTTACATTAGACTGAGTACCAGCTTATTTAAAGGTATATACTTATCCTTACCATTATACACCTTATGAAAATAGAACGTATTAATTTAAAAGGATGGACTCAAAACACGTGTGAGACACCTGGTGGTTGAAGGTGGTATTATTTGAACTCACTAAATTTCCAGAGGAAGTTAATCATTACGTCTCCTAACCCAATGGGAAGTGAGCCACCTCCTTTTGGGCAGAGCCATTATAATTTTTATGGTCTTATTATCTGAAATGGTATTTAGAGGCAAGGAAGATGAGAAAAAGGAAACGGAAGGAGGAGAGAGCTCAGGGGGAGAGCTCAGGGATCCACCCTGAGGGGGGACACTGGGAGACACACACACTCCCAGACTAACACTCATGCACCATGCATGAATACACATCTTTACATTCATGAAGATTCCTCAACACCTAATACTTAGAACTCGGAGGTCACAAGAAGTAAATCCTCTTTAGGAGTATCCATCTTGAAACTACGGCAGCCATTTTAACTCTGATAACCAGGCCATAGGAACTGCAGCCATCCTGGAATGGGTAATTATATCATGTTGATTTTATCTTGCATGTTCTCTCAAATATTGATATGTTCTCACTAATATTGATGTATTGAATATTATACAGTTGATAATCATTCTCCCGAATCAATAACCGCCTTGTAGATTTTTCTCTAAAGATTCAGATTTTTTCATTATATTTTTCTTTTTGCATAGTTGCCACATTTATTGACAAAACAAACGTCTAATTTATTTCACAATTTTAACCACTTACTTACCTGCAGTATAGTAATGGTTGCACGTGTGAAATACAGATGTTCTGTTTAATTGTCAAGTTCACAAGGTTATTGATTCTACCGAGAAGTTATTATGGTGGTATTATGTCAAAGGGATGGTACGCCCATTTTTGCAAGTGTTTTTATTGATTTTCAAGACGTTCATGTAATGCAATCGGTATCTTAATTTCATGTGATTATTTGTGTTTGTTTACCAATAAATTTCTATTTCGTATGACCACACGTCTCCATGAATAAGTTTCACAAGCATAGACTGTGTCATATTGATTGATTTTGTATCTTAAAAATATCTTAGTTAAAAATTACTCAAGGATAGTTATTGTGCGGGAAACCTGTCCTTAAAAAGGCACAACTTATTCTGAATGAATATTCACGACAATATATATGTATATATATATATATATATATATATATATAGATACAGCAGCTAGCAAAATCAACTGCCTGCCTACAGTATGAGAACACCACCAACCTTCTACAGGTAGCTTTAGCTGAACACTGTTCAGAGGTCGCACTACACTAACGTGTAAATACTTTAGCTGCCTGCGGTAGTGATAGGATCAGGAAAACACCACCAACCTTCTACAGGTAGCTTTAGCTGAACAGTGCAGAGGTCGCACTACACTAACGTGTAAATACTTTAGCTGCCTGCGGTAGTGATATGATCAGGAAAACACCACCAACCTTCTACAGGTAGCTTTAGATGAACACTGTGCAGAGGTCGCACTACACTAACGTGTAAATACTTTAGCTGCCTGCGGTAGTGATAGGATCAGGAAAACACCACCAACCTTCTACAGGTAGCTTTAGCTGAACAGTGCAGAGGTCGCACTACACTAACGTGTAAATACTTTAGCTGCCTGCGGTAGTGATAGGATCAGGAAAACACCACCAACCTTCTACAGGTAGCTTTAGCTGAACACTGTGCAGAGGTCGCACTACACTAACGTGTAAATACTTTAGCTGCCTGCGGTAGTGATAGGATCAGGAAAACACCACCAACCTTCTACAGGTAGCTTTAGCTGAACACTGTGCAGAGGTTGCACTACACTAACGTGTAAATACTTTAGCTGCCTGCAGTAGTGATAGGATCAGGAAAACACCACCAACCTTCTACAGGTAGCTGTAGCTGAACACTGTGCAGAGGTCGCACTACACTAACGTGTAAATACTTTAGCTGCCTGCGGTAGTGATAGGATCAGGAAAACACCACCAACCTTCTACAGGTAGCTTTAGCTGAACACTGTGCAAAGGTCGCACTACACTAACTTGTAGCTTTAGATGAACACTGTGCAGAGGTTGCACTACACTGACTTGTAGTTTTAGCTGAACACTGTGAGGAGGACGCACTACACTAACTTGTAGCTTTAGCTAAACATTGTGCAGAGGTCACACTAAACTAACCTGTAGCTTTAGCTGAACACTGTGCAGAGGTCACACTAAACTAACCTGTAGCTTTAGCTGAACACTGTGAGGAGGACGCACTACACTAACTTGTAGCTTTAGATGAACACTGTTCAGAGGACGCACTACACTAACTTGTAGCTTTAGATGAACACTGTTCAGAGGACACACTACACTAACTTGTAGCTTTAGCTGAACACTGTGCAGAGGTCACACTACACTAACTTGTAGTTTTAGCTGAACACTGTTCAGAGCACGCACTACACTAACTTGTAGCTTTAGCTGAACACTGTGCAGAGGTCGCACTAAAATAACTTGTAGCTTTAGCTGAACACTGTGCAGAGGTCACACTAAACTAACCTGTAGCTTTAGCTGAACACTGTGAGGAGGACGCACTACACTAACTTGTAGCTTTAGCTGAACACTGTGAGGAGGACGCACTACACTAACTTGTAGCTTTAGATGAACACTGTTCAGAGGACGCACTACACTAACTTGTAGCTTTAGCTGAACACTGTGCAGAGGTCGCACTACACTAAATTGTAGTTTTAGCTGAACACTGTTCAGAGCACGCACTGCACTAACTTGTAGCTTTAGCTGAACACTGTGCATAGGTCACACTAAAATAACTTGTAGCTTTAGCTGAACACTGTGCAGAGGTCGCACTACACTAACTTGTAGTTTTAGCTGAACACTGTGAGGAGGACACACTACACTAACTTGTAGCTTTAACTGAACACTGTGAGGAGGACGCACTACACTAACTTGTAGCTTTAGCTGAACACTGTGCAGAGGTCACACTACACTAACTTGTAGCTTTAGATGAACACTGTTCAGAGGACGCACTACACTAACTTGTGCATAGGTCACACTAAAATAACTTGTAGCTTTAGCTGAACACTGTGCAGAGGTCGCACTACACTAACTTGTAGTTTTAGCTGAACACTGTGAGGAGGACACACTACACTAACTTGTAGCTTTAGCTGAACACTGTGAGGAGGACGCACTACACTAACTTGTAGCTTTAGCTGAACACTGTGCAGAGGTCACACTAAACTAACCTGTAGCTTTAGCTGAACACCGTGAGCAGGACGCACTACACTAACTTGTAGCTTTAGCTGAACACTCTGCAGAGGTCACACTAAACTAACTTGTAGCTTTAGCTGAACACTGTGAGGAGGACGCACTACACTAACTTTAAAGAGTCTATCTGCCTGACTGTGGTACTAAAAGAATCAAAAGAACACCAGCAATTTTCTTCAGGTAGCTGTAAATACTGTAACAAGACAAGCCTGCCTGTCAGTAGGAAGATAACAGGAACGGATCTAGCTAAACTGAATACAGTGTATATATATATATATATATATATATATATATATATATATATATATATACAACACCTGGGATGCATATATATACACAATACACTGTAAGTGCAGCTAACTGACTGACTGTCCTGCCTAATCTATCTAATTCAAATGAAATGACACTGACTCTATCAGCACGCCGGAACACACTACACAGGGCCGCCGTGCAGACGGCCTTATATAGTGTGGGGCGTGTTCTAAACCCCCTGAGCCATAATTGGCATAAGCCACCCTGGCTTTGGCCAATTACAGCTCTCTCTACTGACGGCGCTGTGATTGGCCAAGCATGCGGGTCATAGTGCATTTGTCAATTCATCAGCCAGCAATGCACTACGATGCCGCAGTGAATTATGGGCCGTGACACGCTACACGAGTTTGGCGTGAACGGCCCATATCATTCGCAATTCGATGAATGGTTGAACAGACGATGTTCGAGTCGAACATGGGTTCGACTCGAACACGAAGCTCATCCCTTTATGTGAGCTCATTACTACTTGTTCTCATTGAATTCACAGGAGGTGCTATGGTTACCTTGTACTATGTGTTTTGCATTGCCTGGTGTAAGCAAAATCTGTTTGCCTATTATTTGGTTACTGAATTGTCCTAATTTTGCGTTCTACAAACGGCCTGATTTCTCCAGTGAAGGGGAGGTAAATGATATCTCTTTTTTTAAAGTCATACTAACATTTAACTGTGTACCCTCAATAGAGATTTGATCATCCATATCATATAATATATCATCTTCTCAGGTGTTCTATCTGTTGTTCTGTATCTCCCCCTATGGTTGCTGATATCTTCCTCTAGACCCCATCACATTAATTCAAGTGTCTCTGTCTGTTTTTTTTTATAAGAAATACAAGATCATTCTTTTTTCTTGGGGACCTATTAATATAAGCATCAATTGTTCTATTTTTAATTATGTCATTAGTTGTATCTTTTACATTTTTATTTTTTTCTGTATTGTTTTATTTACAGTTATTGCTCAGTGATTAATTGTAATCTCTTTTGTAGTTTACATGTGCAGCACCCACATAAGTTATCTCCTGAAGAAGCTATTTGTATAGCGAAACATGTCGAGTTAAACCGGATTTACTACTGAATTACATGTAAAAAACTCTCCTTTTAAAAATGTTTTTACGATTTTGTATCAATAAAATTGAATAATTTTATATAAACTCGTGTTTGTTGTATACTGCACCAATCCAAAGCCCCATTTCTCTCTTTACCTGCCCATTTCATAATTTTAGGGTAGTGGTGCTAGTGACGTTCAGACACTCAGACCCTATTTATTTACTTTAACAAACATACAGGGCCTTGAAAAAGTATTCACACCCCTTGAAATTTTCCACATTTTGTCATGTTACAATCAAAAACGTAAATGTATTTTGTTGGGATTTTATGTGATAGACCAACACAAAATGGCACATAATTGTGAAGTGGAAGGAAAATGATAAATGGTTTTTAATTTTTTTTTACAAATAAATATGTGAAAAGTGTGGCGTGCATTTGAATTCAGCTCCTTTACTCTGATAATCCTAATTAAAATCTAGTGGAACCAATTACCTTTAGAAGTCACCTAATTAGTAAATATTTTCCACCTGTGTGTAATTTAATCTCAGTATAAATACAGCTGTTCTGTGAAGCCCTCAGAGGTTTGTTATAGAACCTTAGTGAACAAACAGCATCACGAAGGCCAAGGAACACACCAGAAAGGTCAGGGATAAATTTGTGGAGAAGTTTAAAGCAGGGTTAGATTATTAAAAAAACAAACTTTTTTTTAGTTTTTTACTTTTATCTTAATGTTGATTGGGTTCTTTTTTAGGTTTTAGGTGCTCAAAGTGGAGCTTAAGTTACTTGTTACCTACCATCTGTTATTGGGTCTGCCTTTTGTTCACAGTGTACATTGCAAAGAACTAAGTGCAAGAACAATGTGCCCCTAAACCACCTCATATTTAGTGTATCTCCCTATCCTCATAGATAAAAGTTGTGCAAATACCAGTTAGCCCTGTCCTGCTGCTGGAATTTTTTACACTGCCGTATCTTTATTCTTGTGGTAAACCCTTTGTACTCTTTTTCTAATTTTAGCCACATTTAAAATATCCTGCTTGATAGAATTTGGCCAGGGTCAGGAAAGTTTTGCATGAGGGCAGTCACAGCTAACTACAACCCAATACGTCCAATCACCGGTGTCAGTGTGAGTAAAATAAACCCTAGCCCTAGTGTCAATGGGATAACATCACATGTTTGTGTCAGGAAGATAAATTAGACCCCATCATTGCTGTCAGTGAGACCAAAATAATCATAAACATGATGTCAGTGGGAGCACAATTAATTGCACATCATTGGTGTCAGTGAGAGAAAAAATGATCCCAAATATTTGACTTCAGTGACAGCATAATTAGCTGCAAATCATTGCCGTCAGTGGGAGCAAAATTAATCACAAATCACTTTTGTCAACAGATGCAAAATTAACCCCAAATTGTTGGTGTCACTGGAAGCAAAATCTGCCACGAATCATTGGTGTCAGTGGGAGCACGAATACGTATAGATGTTTAATGTTTACTTTCATGAATTCATGCACTTGTGCTGCTGTTCTGCCTCTACCCAAACTGTATTGTAACTGATGTGAGATCACTGTTCCTGACAGTCACGACTGCAATGACAGGTGTTGAAACGCCATTGCAGTTGTGACTGTCAGGAAAAGAAAGTAAGGAAGTACTTTGTTGCTTCTAATCAGGAATTACATGTTGCAGATACATTCATTTCTTGATTTCCTTGCCAAATTGTGTAAATAAATCCCTGTTAGACAGACAGACATGAGATTTTAGGCATTTGTGCAAGCAAGCTCAATCTTTGCTGCATCAGCTATTTTCCCATTACCAAACTATATCATTGGTAGCTGGCCTCTTGCAGCTTCAAGGGCCCAAAAAAGATTATTTTCTTTTAGGTAACTCTTCCTTTCCGCTACTGAACTAAAGTACAGTTATACCACCATCTCCAACTGGTTGCAAACCTCTGACATAAAAAAATGAACAAAGCATATCCCTCTACAATGTGTACTTGTCTCAAATCCAGAGCACTAAGTGTAATTTCTGTCTGTTGCCTATCTGCATGAGTCCTTTTTGACAAGTTTTCCTGACACCAAGAGGTAAAAGGTGACAGTCCTGTGATTAACAGCATCAGCTCTGTTCCAGTGTGCTGTGTGAGTGGAGGTGTGTGCCTTCCCTCCAGCCATCCCTCAGTTCTCCTCACTGAGTGTAACTTTTCCCTGCCCCATTTTTTCCAAAAGGTCAGACAAGTTGTATAAATTCTGCACTTTAAATGGATGTAAAAAAGAGATAGCCGCAGATAAATAGGTACAACTTATGTAGGAGGATTATTTTGGGTATCATCTGAAGCTAGTCACTTCACTTCACTAGATAAATGTGAGGACTTACAACTACTTTAAAATTAAACATTAGATATATATAAAACTACTGTATATTAAATACAGGGGGGGGGGGCATGCCAATGAAGCGGCATACGTATGTGTTTAAATAAAACAGTAAATGAAACAAGCTCAAAGTCCACACCCAAGTGCTGGCAGATGTAATGACATCAGCCTAAGTGCAGAGCCTAAGCTACTGATATCATTATGTCCACCAGTGCTTGAGAACAGACTTTGAGATGGTTTCATTTATTGTCTTGTGAGTACCCTCTATATTGAATACATACAGTGTTACACCATCTGGTCTGCTTTGGTTTTCCCGGTATGTCTCCAGCTGCTCTAATGTCATTGCTCATTGTGTCCTGGGTTGTGGATTATCCCAAGCTTGCCATCTCCATCCTGTGGACACTTTCGGTACATGTAAGCCTGCAAAACCTCAGTTGGTAGGGATCATGTATTTCTCGTAAAAGGATCTTGTGTCTCACAGTGGTGCACTGGAGTTGGCACATCAAGATTATTGATCTGCATATGTATTTTTTTACTGGACACATGCCTGTTGGACTTTCATGAAGTTTTTCAATGTACACGCCTATTGCACATTCACTTTTGTTTGTTTTAGGTTGAATATTTAAAGGGGGAGAGCAACACAGAAATTTTTCATCAGATTCATTACATTGTATTGAGGTGTAAAAGAGTGCAGTCTTCCTATCATTTTTTTAAAATTAATTTACAGTTTTTATTCAATTTCACTGAGTGTTGAGGTTCACATTATTTAATTTTGTTTTTTATTAATGATCTCCTTTTTCACTTGCTGCTGGTACAGGTCCAAGCCAACCCTATTTTTGTATGGTTTGCACAGAACAGACCCCAAAAAAGGGAATCAACAGAATACATTGCCTTTTATGCCGCGTACACAAGATCGGACTTTCTGGCATACTTAGTCCGGCACACTTTCCGACGGACTTTGTCCGCCAGGTGCGCCGGACTTCAAAACGGACGGACTTGCCCACACACGACCGGACTTTCTGGCGGGCTAAATCCGCCAGTCTTTCCGACGGACTTTCGCCGGAGTTACGGCGGACTTTCAGAATGAATGGACTTGCCCACACATGGACAAGTTCGTTCATTTTGAACGTGACTCAGGTACGACGGGACTAGAAAAGGAAGTCAATCTTGCCGCTTTTATCGGCGAGATTGACACCTTGCGAGCCCCGTCGCGGGGCATACCAGGCCCTTAGGTCTGGTATGGGTTATAAAGGGAAGCCCCTATGACAAAAAAACGGTGTGGGGTCCCCCCTAAAACCCATACCAGACCCCGATCCGAGCACGCAGCCCGGCCGGTCAGGAAAGGGAGTGGGGACGAGCGAGCGCCCCCCCCCTCCTGAACCATACCAGGCCGCATGCCCTCAACATGGGGGGTGCCTTGGGGGAGGGGGGCCCTGCGGGGCCCCCCCATCCCAAAGCACCTTGTCCCCATGTTGATGAGGACAAGGGCCTCTTCCCGACAACCCTGGCCGTTGGTTGTCGGGGTCTACGGGCGGGGGGCTTATCGGAATCCGGGAGCCCCCTATAATAAGAGGGCCCCCAGATCCCGGCCCCCCACCCTATGTGAATGAGTATGGGGTACATGGTACTCCTACCCATTCACCTAGGGAAAAAGCATCAATAATAAAACACACTACACAAGTTTTTAAAATAATTTATTAAACAGCTCCGGGGGGTCTTCCTCCGGCTTCGGGGGTCTTCTTCGGGGGTCCCTCCGGTTCCGCTTCTCCCGACCTCCGGTTGGTTCTTCTCCGCTCTTCTGCTCCCGGTGTTCCAGTTCTTCGGCCGGCTCCTCTTGCCAGCGGAGGTCCGGACTTCTGGGCTTTGGCTTCTTGTCTTCTTCCCTCTTCTCCAGATGTTGACACGACGCTCTCTCCGGCTGGACTGCTCTCTGAGGGCTCCGTTGTGACTTATATAGGCGGAGACCCCGCCCCCTTATGATGTCACAGTCCCTGGGCATGCTGGGACTGTGATGTTTTAGGGGGCGTGGTCACCGGGTGATGTTGACCATGCCCCCTAAAACGTCACAGTCCCACCATGCCCAGGGACTGTGATATCATAAGGGGGCGGGGTCTCCGCCTATATAAGTCACAACAGAGCCCTCAGAGAGCAGTCCAGCAGGAGAGAGCGTCGTGTCAACATCTGGAGAAGAGAAGAGGGAAGAAGACAAGAAGCCAAAAAGCCCAGAAGTCTGGACCTCCGCTGGCAAGAGAGCGGCCTAAAGACAGCGGAGGAGCCGGCCGAAGAACTGGAACACCGGGAGAAGAGGAACCAGAGGGACCCCCGAAGCCGGAAGAAGACCCCCGAAGCCGGAGGAAGACCCCCCCGGAGCTGTTTAATAAATTATTTTAAAAACCTGTGTAGTGTGTTTTATTATTGACACTTTTTCCCTAGGTGAATGGGTACCATGTACCCCATACTCATTCACATAGGGTGGGGCGCCGGGATCTGGGGGCCCTCTTATTATAGGGGGCTCCCGGATTCCGATAAGCCCCCCGCCCGCAGACCCCGACAACCAACGGCCAGGGTTGGTCATGCAGCCTGGTACGGTTCAGGAGGGGGGGCGCTTGCTCGTCCCCACCCCCTTTTCTGACCGGCCCGGGCTGCGTGCTCGGATCGGGGTCCAGTATGGATTTTAGGGGGGACCCCATGCCGTTTTTTCGGTGTAGGGGGCTTCCCTTTATAATCCATACCAGACCTAAGGGCCTGGTATGCCCCGCGCTCGCCGCAATAGGAAAATTTGTTTTTCCTATTGCAGCGAGCGCGAAATGCAATACCCTGCCCTCGCGTCGTATCTGGTCCGTTGGACCAGCATACACACGAGCGGGCTTTCCGTCGGACCAGCAAAGAAAAGATTTAAATCTTTTAAAGAAAGATTTAAAACTTGTTTCAAATCTAGGTCAAAAAAAAGTCAGCCGGAGCCTACACACGGTCGGATTGTCCGGCGGACTCTGGTCCACCGGACCAAGTATGCCGGAAAGTCCGACCGTGTGTACACGGCATTAGACTCTCTAATTAAAACGCCATACAGAGTTGTTAGAAGTGACCATGTCATGAAAAAAATATAATAAAACAGCTGTCACCTGCGAAAGAAAGTTATAAATGCTCACCATTCCCAGTGCTAGACCTGCCAGAACACCACATTGTTTGCTAGAACTGGTCCCCTGAAGAACAAAGAAAACACGCACTTTCAGGAGTGTCAATGCTGGTTCCTCTGCTTTCTCAGTGGTTCCTAACTCTTATTTTCAGCTACTACTCTCTCCTGCAGTTGCATGATGTCAGAGGGAGGAACCAGTGAGAGTAGAAGGGGACCCAAAACATTATAGTGGTTATAGGAGTGTATATATGTATTATTTTCACAGTTGCTTCATATAAGGTTTAGCACAGCATTGTATTTATTTATTCATCTTACTGGTTATTGTGGGAACACAATTAATGGTTGCAGCAGCCTATAATTATTTAGAATATATTATACACTTGTTTGATTATTTAGGAGGTAACGCAGGTGTATCAATTAAAACCCATTAGCGCTGACCGTATGCACATATGCGGCCTCGGCTTGAAGGAGTTATACCGGAGTGATGCCTGCAGCTGCAGGCATCGCCCCGGTACTATTTTTTAGAGCGGGCAGCTGCAGGCATCACCCCGGTACTGTTTTTTAGAGCAGGCGTTCGACTCTTTAGGGATAACAACCAATGCGGCTAAAAGCCGCTCAGCTGCTATTCTAAAGAAGCTGGAGGGGATGTCCCCCCTCCCGCCGCCTTCCGCCGCTCTTCCCGGGCCTCCCGTCCCTCTGGGAGACCCCATCTATGATTCGCCACCTCTGCCAATGGCGCCGATTTTGAAAAAAATGACGGTATTCAGAATCGCCGTTTTTGGCAATCTGAATACTTTGAAGTGCAAAGGAGGGATTTGGGGTCTTTTAGACCCCCGATCCTTCCATAAAGAGTACCGATCACCACCTGTACACACGGTCGAACATTAATCGGACATTCCAACAACAAAATCCTAGGATTTTTTCCGACGGATGTTGGCTCAAACTTGTCTTGCATACACACAGTCACACAAAGTTGTCGGAAAATCCGATCGTTCTGAACGCGGTGATGTAAAACACGTACATCGGGACTATAAACGGGGCAGTAGCCAATAGCTTTCGTCTCTTAAGTTATTCTGAGCATGCGTGGCACTTTGTGCGTCGGATTTGTGTACACACGATCGGAATTTCCGACAACGGATTTTGTTGTCGGAAAATTTTATAGCAAGCTCTCAAACTTTGTGTGTCAGAAATTCCTATGGAAAATGTGTGATGGAGCCTACACACGGTCGGAATTTCCGACAACAAGGTCCTATCACACATTTTCCATCGGAAAATCCTATCGTGTGTACACGTTGTAAACGTGTATGTAAACGTATGTAAACGTTGTTCAAATCACACATGTGAGGTATCACTGCAATCGTTAGAGTGAGAGCAATAATTTTAGCAAAATACTTCCTCTCTAACCTGGTGACCCTTAAATTTTTTTAAAGCGTCGCCTATGGAGATTTTAAGGTACTGTAGTTTGTCGCCATTCCACGAGTGTGTGCAATTTCAAAGCATGACATGTTAGGTATCTATTTACTCGGTGTAACATTATCTTTCACAATATATACAATATACAAATTGGGCTAACTTTACTGTTTAGTATTTTTTTAATTCATTAAAGTGTCTTTTTTTCCAAAAAAACTGCGCTTGAAATACTGCTGCGCGAATACCGTGTGACATAAAATATTGTAACAATCACCATTTTATTCTCTAGGGTCTCTGCTAAAAAAATATATATAATGTATGGGGGTTCTAAGTAATTTTCTAGCAAAAAATACGGATTTTAACTTGTAAGCAACAGATGTCAGAAATAGGCTTAGGCATAAAAGGGATGATTTATCCAGTTAGCGTTTAGGCCACCTTTTTATATGTTTGAAAAAAAACGACTTGACATGCTCACATTCTTGGGGTGTGCGTAGTTACATAAAAGGTGAAAAGCTGTATCCTATGTAAGCAGACATACTTAGCAAAGTAACTAGCAGTAAAATGAGGTCCCATTTTTGAATATAAGATGAATTATGGATATGAGGACTCCTCAATGTTAACACATAGAAGGGAATTACAAAGAGTACCCTTTAAGAAAAGAAATACATTTTTTCAGTTGTAATTTCTTTAATTTCCACACCCAGTACTTAAATGACAGTTGTTATTTTGACTTGTCATGTTTTCACATGGGCATAAGCTTTCAAATAACACATGTGTTTTCTTACTAAACATTATGTTTTCATTTAAAATATTAAACATAGTTTTAATGGCCTTCATAATATGTGTTATTTAGCTAAATGTTAGACTAAATAAAACTCTGAAGGAGATAAATGTTAACAGATGGTAATATATAGACATGATAAACAAAAATCTGTGTTTAATATTATAAAATTGTTTTTTCTGTTCTATGAAATAGTTCCAAGTTTTCCCATTGATCATTAGAATAGAAGCCTGTGTTTAGTTACTATAGTTGCTAGATCTGATAATTCAGATTCTTATACTTTTGTCTGTTATATGTAATTTAGAAAGTTAAAGAACACGTCTGATTGGCTTTCACGTAATTGAACATAAAAATTATTTTTAATGACCCTTGTTGTCTTGTTTTATTTGAACGAAGTTTGAACTGCATTAAAAATCATATTTTTAATAATACTTTTTTCCTTTCATTTAATATTTATATATTTTTTATAAATATGTATATATGTTTTTACATTTCAATTTTGAGTCCAGATGCCCGAGCATCTCAATCTACCTGTGGGAAGCTTGGAACTTTCTAGCATACAGATGGCAGTGAACATAAATCTCAGGCCTTGACCCTTTTTTCATGGTATTGAGTGAGTTTATCAATCGAGTTTATCAACAAAGCTATGTGATCACCATGTCAGTACAGGTTCCCTTAAAGCATTGCTCCTGTGCATTTTCATGGTAAGGTATATCCAATGCCACTTTCATTTTTAAGTAAACACAATGCCACCCTTTCTTTGAAGACTGTTGATAGAATAAAAATCAGTGTGTACTGTGCCAAAGTAGGTAACAACAGCACATTGTATTATAGCCCAGCCACATACTTTGCATGCTGGGCTGACACAACTGTTCATCATTTTAATGCAGCAATATCAGCATTGTTCACCAGTGGAAAGGGATAGGCAGAACCTGCATCCTTGGCAAGATTTTTTGTAAGGTATATTTTACACTTAATAATAGTTTGGCAAGTAAATAACAAGAGATGACATTAATGTGTGGGTAAGCTCTGCTATATAGAGAACTTTGAAACTGACCACATATATGGGCGGCACAGTGGTGCAGTGGTAGCACTCTCACCTAGCAGTAAGAAGGGTCACTGGTTCAAATCCCAACCACGACACTACCTGCTTGGAGTTTGCATGTTCTCCCTGTGCCTGCGTGGGTTTCCTCCGGGTGCTCTGGTTTCCTCCCACACTCCAAAGACATGCTGGTAGGTTAATTGGATCCTGTCTAAATTGTCCCTAGTATGTATGAATGTGAGTTAGGGACCTTAGATTGTAAGCCCCTTGAGGGTAGGGACTGATGTGAATGTACAATGTATATGTAAAGCGCTGCATAAATTGACAGCGCTATATAAGTACCTGAAATAAATAAATAAATAAATATACTCTTTAAAGTGAATCAGGGAGGGGAAGGCAACAGTTTTTCTTTAATGGTGGTGGCACCAGCTGCTTATACTAACCTTTAGCTTGTACTCACTCCTTTTGCTTCCCCACTGCTCTAGTCAGGCTGAGCATATATTTTTCTTGGCTACCAACAGCTAAAAAGAGCAGTATGGAAGTGTACATCTAGAGGGATTCTAGTGTTCCTGCACCTGTGTGCCTTGTGCATTCCCAGTGAGATATCAGTGTTTTTGCACTCTGTGTTGACTCTTGTACTCCTGTCTTCCTGTGCTTCCAGCCAGCTTCCAGCCAGAAGACATTCCTGTGTTCAGGCCCGGATTGGCCATAGGGCAAACCGGGCACTGCAAGTCCTTGCGGGGCCCAAGGCAGCTGGGCTGCTCTTTGAGCCCGTGCTGCTCATCCAGCCTCTCCGCGGCTGCCCGGCTGCCAGTTAAGCTCAGCCATCGGCGCCGGGGGAGGAGCTAGATGAGACACCTTCGCCTCTCCGTGGCTGCATGGCGCCCGTATAGGTCAGCCATCGGTGACGGGGGCGTGACTGAGAAGGAAGGAGGAGCCAGAGCAGACACCTGTTGCAGACACCTTGGGGCCGGATAACAGAAAACATGTGTATCGGAATGCCTTTGAGAGGTAGAGGAGAAGCAGGCATTCCGAGACTGCAGGAGGAAGATGGAGAGAATGATTGTTCTATATGCAGCCGCCCCCACTGCTCCTCCTACTCCTATCCTGCTTCTTTCTGATGCCCCCCCGGGCTCCCCACCCCACCCATACTCTTTGCCTCCCCGTGCTCTCCACCTCTCCCCATGCTCTCTGCTGCCCTTCTGTGCTCTCCACCTCCCCCCATGCTCTGTGCTGCCCCTCTGTGCTCTCCACCTCCCCCTATGCTCTCTGCCACCCCCCAGTGCTCTCCACTCCCCCCATGCTCTCTGTCGCCCCTCCAGTGCTGTCCACCTCCCCCATGCTCTCTGCTGCTCCCCCAGTGCTCTCCACCTCCCCCCATGCTCTCTGCTGCCCCTCTGTGCTCTCCACCTCCCCCCATGCTCTCTGCCACCCCCCAGTGCTCTCCACTCCCCCCCATGCTCTCTGTCATCCCTCCAGTGCTGTCCACCTCCCCCATGCTCTCTGCCACCCCCAGTGCGCTCCACCTCCCCCCATGCTCTCTGCCACCCCCCAGTGCTCTCCACTCCCCCATGCTCTCTGTTGCCCCTCCAGTGCTGTCCACCTCCCCCATGCTCTCTGCCACCCCCCAGTGCTCTCCACCTCACCCCATGCTCTCTGCCACCCCTCTGTGCTCTCTACCTCCCCCATGCTCTCCACCTTCCCCATGCTCTCTGCCACCCCCCGTGCTCTCCACATCACCCCATGCTCTCCGCTGCCCCCGTGCTCTTCACATCACCCCCATGCTCTCCACTTCCCCCTGTGCTCTCCACATACCCCCTTGCTCTCCACTGCCCCCTCATGCTCTCCGCTGCCCCCACTGTGCTCTCCACCTCCCCCATGCTCTCCGCCTCCCTCCATGTGCTCTCCACCTCCCCCCATGCTCTCCACCACCCTCCCTGTGCTCTCCGCCCCCCCATGCTCTCCGCTGTACCCCCATGCTCTCAGCTGCCCCCGTGCTCTTCACCTCCCCCCATGCTCTCCGCCGCCCTCCCTGTGCTCTCCATCTCCCCCAAGCTCTCCGCCGCCCTCCCTGTGCTCTCCACCTCCCCCATGCTCTCCGCCACCCTCCCTGTGCTCTCCACCTCCCCCCATGCTCTCCGCCACCCTCCCTGAGCTCTCCACCTCCCCCCAAGCTCTCTGCCGCACTGCCTGTGCTCTCCACCTCCCCTATGCTCTCTGCCACCCTCCCTGTGCTCTCCACCTCCCCCCATGCTCTCCGCTACCCCCCTGTGATTTCCACCTCCCCCCATGCTCTCTGCTTCCCCCTGTGCTCTCCTCTTCTTCCCTGTGTTCTCTGCCTCTCCCCTGTGCTCTTGCCCCAACCCATGTTCTCAAGGTTCTTCCCTGTGCTCTCCATCCCCCAATGCTCTTTCCTGGTCCCACCTCACCCCCACACCTATGCTGGGTTCCCCCCTCCCCTCTCTCAGGGGATCTGTCAGGGTGGAGAGTGGGGAAGGGGCCAGTTAACATGTCATGGACTGCTCAATCCAAAATGAACGGGCCTATTATTTGTCCCAATCCGGGCCTGCCTGCGTTCCTGTGATTCCAGCATCCCACTGTTCCCAGAGATTCTTCTGTGTCCTGTGATCCCAACCCCCAGTGCTCTCAGAGACTCACCTGTGTCCCTGTGATCTCAGCAATCCAGTACTCCTAGAGTCTCTCTCCTGTGCACCCATGCTTTTAACTCTAGCTACATTTTCAGGGGGGTCAGAGGGTCTCAACCTGGGAACTGTCCCTCAACAAAGCCCATCACCCCTTGCAGGGTGCACTGGTGAATACCAGACAGCTCCTTAGAGTCTATGACCCTTCTTAGGGATATGACTTAAGCCAAATGTGCAGGCACTTAGGCTCCTTTCACAATGAGGCAGTTTTCAGACATTTTAGCACTAGAAATAGCACTTGTAAAGCGTCTGAAAAGGGGGAGAAAAGTGTTGCTTAAACAGCACTAAATCGCCGCTAAAACAAGTGGCGCTTTAGCGCTACCATGGCCCCAGTGTGAAAGTAGTCTAGTGCCCCATACACACGATTGGACTTTCCGACAACAAAACCGTGGATTTTTGTTCGAAGGATGTTGGCTCCAACTTGTCTTGCATACACACGGTCACACAGGTGTTGGCCAACAATTACGAATGTGGGAGCGTGGTGACATACAAGACATATGAAGAGCCGAGAAAAAGGAAGTTCAAAAGCCAGTGCGGCTCCTTCTGCTTGAGTCCGAGCATGCATGAACTTGTGCGTCGGACTTGTGTACACACGATCAGAAATTCCGACAACAGAGTTTTGTTGGCGGAAAATTTGAGAACCTGCTATCAAACATTTGTTGGTGGAAAGTCCAACAGCAAATGTTCTATGGAGCATACACACGGTCGGACTTTCAGCCAACAAGCTCACATCCAACAGTTGTTGTCGGAAAATCTGATCGTGTTTACGGGGGAATTAGAGTTACATAAATTTTATTGTGATGCTTCTGTGGTTTCCTTGATGAAGCAGCATTTGGCTGCAAAACACGTCAGAATTAATCACAGAGATACATCAGCATCAACTTCTGGAATCTATCTGGAACTTTTAATGGTGTTTTATATGATGATTGTACCTATTTAATAAAATCTCTTTTTTATAAATACAATGTATTGTGTTGCTTCACTTTTAGTAGAAAGCCTTTAAAGTCCCCTATTTTGGTAATGTTTTTTTACCTTCTTGCTATTCTTCTTGTACTTTTGGGTTGTGGCATCATATATTTATCTCCAAGACTAAAGTACTTGAATATGCAGTACATTGAAACAAGGCATCTTGCAATAAAAATTAGACTGTATTATCTGAGAGACAATAGGCAGACAATGAGCACAAAAATTGTTCAGTGGCTAAACAGTATGTAAGCAGCCTTAGACAAGTTTTATATTAAAATAAAAATTGGAATGTATTATTTGATAAACAATAGCCACAAATATTGCACAGCGGCTGTAGTACAGCCCCTGACAGAAGGGGTCATCAGCCCCTACACTGAAAATGCACTTGGAAGTGCAGTCACTGCAAATCTGAGGGGTAGATCTGAAATAAGGGGAAGCTCTGCTGGTTTTATTACCCAATCATGGGCAAGCTAATGTGCTGTTTTTTATTTTCATTGCATGTCCCCCTCGGATCTACAGTGACTGCACTTCCAAGTACACTTTCAGTGCAATTTCAAGTGCACTTTGCACTTGTAGTGTGAAGTGATTTGCCTTTAGTAAATAACCCCCTATGACCACTATAGCCCCACTTGTCCAAACTCTTTGTGCTGCCATCCCTCTAATAGTGTAATCCAGTTGAAATCACCTGGGTTGCCCCAGAGTTGCAGATTCCCAAGCACAAATTCATTTTTTGTTTAATTTTACCTATGCTGAGAAAATATTTTTTATTTTCAGATGTTTTTAAATGTTTTTAATGTAATCTTTTTTTCTGTATTTTTTTCTAATGGGATGGTGGTTGAGCTGCACATAGCAGAGGCCAGGCATGTCTTTAATTACACAAGTTTTTAACAATGCAGGGGTAAGGGCAGGCAGCAGCAAATGGGGGGAAATGTATTTGTTTTGGATGAAGGGCCAAATAATAACTGTAAAACATGACAGACATACCTAAAAGGAATGGTAGAGGTGCTCCCAAATTGGAGTAGTAGGTGGTGAGTCTTGTTAATGTAACCTTTTCCACCTCCTTCCCTCTTCCCCCCTTTACTCCTCCTCCCCTTCCTCCTCTACCTCTTCCCACACCCCTGGTCCTCCACCTCCTTCTCTCTCTACTTCTACTTGGCTTCAACAAGACCCAAATTAAAATTGAAAGCTGATAAATCTTGTAAAAAGAGGAGAGGTGGAAATTGAGAAATTAGGAGGACGAGGAGCTGACATTTCCTTGCAGACAGGTATCATTGAGCTGCTGCTTTAACTCAACTTTGTGGTGCAGGTTCATGTCTCAACTCTTGCATGTGGTACCTAAATGGCTGGTAGTTCTGCAGGCAGAGATTGCAACAGCAAGCAGCATAAATGTAAAGAAAAGGTCGAGACAGGAGAGCTTTGTGGATTGGTCCCAGGGAGAGCCGTGGCCTGTACCTGTGGGGCAGTGAGATTATGTTCAATAGGATAGATGCTCCCTCCAATCTTCTGCAAGCTTCCCAGCCTCTGAATGAAATCCTCCCTCCCTTCTCTTCTGACTTTACCTTGCTTTTCTCCAATTACTAGCACAGGTGTATATTTTTTCACCTAGTTTGTTACCTTGTCATCCCCTGTCTTCATTGGTGAAGCCCACTTGGCAGTAAGCTGCAGCTGCAGCAACATCACTTACCTTGTTGTTACCTGCCTGATATCTTCCCACTATTTTCTTGGTAATCTTTTCCTCAACCTTAACATCTGAAACAAGGAATTCTTGTGCATGGCTTTTTTGCAGACTCCTCCATGCCAGGTTGCAGGACACTGGTGGTATTAGATGAAGAGAAGGAAAAAGAGCATGCATTAGCAGCAGTTGCAGACAACTGGCTGCTCTGAGCCTGAGAGGAGGAAGAAGATGAAGGCTTTGTCAGCCACTCAACTGCCCCCTCCATGTGCTCTGGCTGTATAGCACAGGGACTCGCAGAATGCCCTGCCTTTAGATGATACCAATTGGCAACCGCATTATCCTGCAGAACTTGTTTTCCCCATACTTATTCCATGTGAAAAACCTCTGCCTCCTCCTTTAAGCCTGCTTGAAATTTTGAATCAAAGGTCTAACTTTAATGTCAGCTATGCCTGGCAAAAGATGTGGGGCTTTGGTGAAAATACTTTACCACACAAGTATGCAGTGATGTTCTGCATATACTAACGAAATAAAAATTACCACCCAAATTCCCTAAAACACTAAACCCCAACTCTATTTTTTGTTTTTGTTTTAACATAACAGAAAGTTATAACATAAAAAAAGAATACTGAGATAAAATTAAAAAACACAAATAAAACAAAACAAAAATAAAGACTGGGGCAGCATGTAAACAGTATTAGCTAACACTGACACACACAAAAAAACACAGCGGGCTGGGGGTGGCATACATAATAACATAAAATGTAATAGCCAAGGCATTTTTTAGTGAAGGCACATAAGAAAGTCCCCCCTATTTGCCCTACTAAGACACCTGAACCTTGAACACCATCTCAGAGAGTCCACCTATTCTCATAAAAAGACTTAAGCTTATAACTTAATAATTCACATGAAAAAGTGCACTTTAAAATCTGGTGCACTACAGTGTAAAGACATACAAATGCGTGTTGCCTTTTTAAGGGGAATTCAGACTAGCTTGTTTTTATCATCTACTGGTCCTCTTCCTGGTATATGTGATGATGTCATAGGCTCAACCCGTACGCATTTCACCATACGCCATGTGACTTTGTCAGGGAAAGCTTTTTGTTAGAGATTGTGCAAAGGACTGCAGTACAAGTATATTTGGAGTGCACAGCACTATTTGCAATGTTTTGGTTACAATATTGGTAGTTAGTTGCTATTGCAGTAAAATAGCACATAAATCTGGCATTTCTGTGAACAGGTTGGGTTCACCTGGAATAGACTCCATGCTTGACCTGGACATCATCCCTACAGTATATAGAGTATACCACCTTTTAAAAATCATTAAAAATTTTAGATATATTTACCTCCCATAGCGCCAACCATTGAGAGATGAACAAGAAAATAATTACCAGATGGTATCTAACCCCCTATCAGCTGGCTAAGTTTTCCACATCCAATTCTCCACTATGCTGGAGGGGGTGTGGGCAAGTCGGTAATTTGTTTCACATATTTTGGGCATGTAAACATCTCACAAGTTCTTTAGAGGTCGACATTTAGACTCCTCTCCTTAACCACTTCAATACAGGGCACTTTCCCCCCTTCCTGCCCAGGACAATTTTCAGCTTTTAGCGCTGTCACACTTTGAATGACAATTGCACAGTCATGCAACATTGTACCCAAACTAAATTTTTATCATTTTCTTTCCACAAATAGATCTGGTGGTATTTTATCACCACTGGGGTTTTTATTTTTTGCTAAACAAACTAAAAAAGACTGTTATAAAATGTTGCATTTCTCCTTCACTGAAGGGCACTGATGAGGCAGCACTGATGGGCACTGATGAGTTGGCACTGATAAGCACTGATGATGAGGCAATAATATGTTGAATTGATGGGCACTGATAGGCGACACTGATATGCAGCACTGATGGGCACCGATAGGCGGCACTAATATGCAGCACTGATGGGCACTGATAAGCAGGACTGATGAGCACTGATAGGTGGCACTGACGGGCACTAATAGGTGGCACTGATGGGCAGTGACATGCGGCACTATGGGCACTGACGGGCTTCACTGATGGTCACTGACAGGCGGCACTGATTGGCACTAATATATGGCACTGATGGACACTAATAGATGGCACTGACAGGCAGCACTGATGATGAGGTACTGATTGGCATCTGACATGGGCAGTGACAGGCGTTACTGAGGGGCACTGATTGGCACTTTGATGGGTGCTTTGGTGGGCACTGTCACTTTGGTGGGCACTGACTGGCAGCTGATGGGCATTTCTTGGCAGCTGTGGTGGCACCTCTGATGGGGGCTGAGCTGTTAATCAATGCACTGATTATCAGCTCAGACCCCCCCGAGCAACCGATTGGCTCTCCCTGTCAGCGTGAATGAGGAAAGCCATTTACCGCCACTTCCTGGTTACATGCTATGATCAGCTGTGATTGGTCACAGCTGATCACGTGGTAAACAGCCTACGTCAGAGGCTCTTTACCTAGATTGGAGTTGCGGTGCGACTTATCCTGCTGGACGTCATATGACGCCAAGTCAAGATAACAGAACCAGGTTAGATTAGGATACCTGTTATTAACCACTTCCTGCCCGGCCTATAGCAGAATGATGGCCGGATGGGAAGTGGTTAATAAAAGGCATCCTAATCCAACCTAAACCTGCTTTAGCAATCTTAAACCTACAAATTGAAGATATCCCCACTCCTTTTTGCACTATTGAGGTCCATATCCTCATAGCTGCCAGAATAGTAATAGCTAGACATTGGAAAGAAAATCAAGCCCCAAATATTTCTGAGGTTATCACTTTAGTTACATTTTTAAGCCTGGCACACATGGGCTGACTGTCGGGAGACATTTGCAGGTTCAAAAAGAAATGTCCGACATTTGGCCCGTGTGTATGTCGGCCTGTTGAACAGAAGCCAGCCTTTCAGGCGGCTTCTGTCAGACGTGTATGCAGGAAAACCAGAGGCCAAACGACTCCAGATCAGCGCTCTCAGCCAATGGCAGAGAGTGCTGATCGGAGTGTTCTGGTGGGGGGCCATACCCCTGTCAGAACACAACATCTCAGCGAGGGAGATCACTGTACTAATGTCAGATGGTAAGTACCTATTTGCTCTTACTTTTGCATAAACTTTCTGCAAAAACTTTTCTGCATTTAACCTCACTCCTGTGATATACTCTGTATGCACATGGCTGTATTTGTTTCTATAAATATCTGCCCTGCTCAATACCCTTTGTGATTCTCTTTCTTCCTTGATTCTTTGTCTATGTTGTTGATACATTTGTATTATGTACCATTCTTGTACCATGATAAAATCAATAAACATTTATTGTTAAAAAAAATCACCAAAAATTGCACTATTTTTTAGTCCATGTAACTGTTTAAAGGTTTGCACAGTTTTAGATTATTTAGAAGCAAGATGCAAAAATTTACACTCTTTAATTTCCTAAACCTAATAGAAATACAATAAGAACAAAATAATTTTTATTGAGCAAGGCTCAGTGTCTTTTAGTTTACTATACATTTTTTTTTGATCAGCCATTGTTACTTTTTGCTGTCTATTATATATTATAACTTTGTTTTTACTATGGAAATATATATAGTTGGATAGATATCACAGTTTAAAATTATCCTATTGCTGTATAAAAGCTTTAAAATAACTTTGTAAAAAATAAATAAATAAAATTCTTTCAAGTCCATTACAAATGCAAATTCATGTGCTTTGGTTTTGCATTAATTTGTAATGTCAATGAGGATTGATAACATTCTCCTCTTCAGCAATTTGTTACAACAAAAAAGGCTGTTAGCTAAAAAGTGCTCTAGTAAGTGATGTTAACGGGATCAAGGCAAGTCAAACAAACTCTTTTAAAGCATGGGGCACTAAGAAAACGTATTCTGTCTTGAAGCAGTCATCATTTATTCATAGCTGATCCATCGTCTCTCACTTAGTAAGCTGGCAAGCAACAAAGCTTCAAACTCTTTGTTAGCATTATATTCTCAGTGATCAGTTAGTACAGAAATGGAATCTGTGGATGAAAGAAGAAAATATTAGACTCAGTAAAGGGCACAAAGGATAATCCACCTAACTTTACTAAAGTAATATTTACAGTACATATTTTATATCATATTATATTTTATTATGTTGTGCTATAATATAACTAAAATGTATAATGTAATATTATTACATTTAAAGTGAACCAGCTATTTTATGTTCAAAAACTAAAAGTTTTTCCCCACAAACCAGGAAAAAGAAAACCAAATTCCCATTGGACTTTTTAGAGGTGCATCTGGACATTCAACTAAAAATATTTTCTTGGGGGGCGTGGCTTGGACGGTAAGGCAGATGGCTGCACACTAGAGGAGCTCTGTGAACCCAGCAGCCTTTCTCATGCACTAGATCTCCCAGTGACACTAAAAAGGGCAGGATTCTCCGTCACACAGAACAGACCCACCAGCATCGCCCATCGACAGTCTCTTCAAACCGAAACATCTCAGCTTTATTCAAAGCTAAGGCCTCGGCACGCTCCGCACCCTCAGCAAACAAGATGGCGCAGGTCAGACACGAGGCAGACTACAACGAGGAGTCATCTCAGAAGATCTGGTAAGGGATCCCGCTTCTCCCGACCACCTACTCACCTTCTCAGACATGATGGCCATAGCCCCCTACATTAAAAAGACTTTTATCACAGCCATAATGGATCTCAAAGCTGACCTAGTGGTTCTGACCAAGAAACTAGCCTCAGTAGAGAGAGCTGGTAAATATAGGGACAAAAACATACAGCGCCTTGAGCAAACAACAGACACTGCACATTTAATCAAAATGAACAGACAAATATAGGATCTAGACTATCGAGGCAGACGCAACAACATTAGAGTGAGAGGCATATCAGAATCTGTCCCCTGAGACTAAATCAAGCAGGCACTATAAAAAGCCTTTAACAGTCTGCTGGAGAGGCCAGAAGACACTGCCATTGATTTTGTTAGCGCCCATGGAGCTCTCAGACCAAGGGGACCTGATACTGCTGCTCCTAGAGACATAATATGTTGCTTGCAAAACTTTGTCATGAAGATAGACGTTGTAGTCAAGGTCAGAATGAATGATCAAATCCTATTTGATGAGAAAATCATTATTCTCTATCAGGACCTTATCCCCATTACACTCAGATATTGAAGAGCACTGTGCCCACTGCTAGAAGCCGTTAAAAATAAAGGGCACACCTACCACTGGAAATTCCCCTTCGCTTTAAGCGTAACCCACAATAGCAAACCTCATTTCCTCCACACCCCAACGGACTTGCCACCCTTTTCTGATGCCATACAAATACCACATGTCAATGTACCTGGATGGTATGCAGAATTCAGAAGCCCGGACATGCCCAGTAGCCCTCCACCATCTCCACTCACATCACCATTTAAACAACCCTACAAGAAATCTTAGATGCACAAACATCATATTGGAACACCAGGACGTCTCTCTTTCCAATCCAAATCACCTAGGACCCCAGGATACTTTCTGAATTACTAAGGATATGATTAACACTGCCATCTGCACAGACTTCACCTGACCTGACAAGTATACTCACCTCTAAGTGGCCAGGGGTGTGGCCTGGTCGTAGTCCAGGCTGAGGTTGCCACTCCATTCATTGCAGCAGGACCCCATAGATGTGCGACTTCCAGGGGTCAGCTTTCCTGTCTTAACACTCACCTCTAAGGTCAGGAATATTCAGGATTATAGACTTGCCTGTTTGAGGGCTAGAGACACTGATCTGGACTGTCTTTGATAACCTTCCCAGACAAACCTTCTTAGGATGGGGGGGAGGAGCTGCTGACCAAGATGGCCGCATGAGGAGATCAAGGGTCTGACATGCCGCCACACTAACAAGCAGACGTGCTGAGAAACAGGCACGTGGAAAAGCAGGCTGAAAAAGTCTGAAATCTGAACGCCAGAACGCCAACAATGATAATCAATGATAACCAGCTATTAACCAACTTTTAAGCTGAAACATACTTGGAGCGATACGGAGCAAGACTGAGGGCTTCAAGACCAGTCTGGAGCATAGCAGTGAGTGCGGGAGGAGGAGACAAGGAAGCGGCTGACAGTTTGGCAACACTCGCGGCAACACTCGCGAGGATTGAGAAACCCGAAGGGAGCTAAGGAAAAACAAGCCTGTGGAGTGCCGACTGCTTCCGGGAGTGGAACTGGGAGACAGCGGGCGGGAGCGGACGGGAGCCTCCGTGAGTCTGCACTGCAGACGGCGGAGACACTCAGCTGCGGACGCCCTCACCGGTGGAGGTCCTGGAGGCTGAACGGCAGAGATCAGGCTACACGAACGGACTCGGGGTTATTCATAAGTGAAAACAGAAGCCGCTAAAGGTAAAACGAGCAGATATATTTAAAAAAGTAAACCGCACACAGGCAGGACTGAGAAATAGAAGCATAGAAGGATAATCTTTAATCATATGCAATTACAAACTTCAAGAACTCTGGATATTAAAAGGTCACAGTACTAATAAGAGGAGATTTGGAAGAGGAAAAGAAAAAAAAAGAGAAGAAAAAAAGAGAAATCATATATATAAATTAAAAAGAGATATATCATCAGTAAAGGAGGATAATAAATTAAATATCTTACTAAATTAAAGAGTAATCAACACCACTGAATTGCTACTGAATTGCTTATTGTTTGTAGGTCAATTAAAGCTTAAAGGGATATTATAGACATATTACAGGACTATACCATACACTATAAGAAAAAAAAAGAAAAAAAAAGAAAGGACTTTTTTTTCTCCCTCTCTCTCTCCCCTCCCCCTACTTTGGGATAGAAAATAAAAATTCAAAAAACAAAAGGAAAGGGAAGATACAATGGCGCCTAAAAAAGGAAACAAAACACCACAAAACCAAAAGGGCAAAAAAGATAAAGGAGACATCAGTAATAGAGAAATTGTAGGGGTACAACCAGTGCAAACGGTAGATATTAAGGATTTCTTCCAACAATTACAATCACATCCCCCTCATACAATACAAGAACTACAAACATCACAAGAATCATCAAATTTAGCAGAGTCATCAGTAACATCTGCAGAAGATCAATTAAGCCACCCTAGGAATAGTTCACCAATTGATAAAACAGGATCAGTAAATAAACAAAAGGAGGATGATAAGGAGAAATGGGATATAAGGGCGTATATCCGATCGCTCCCAACGAGGACAGATATGGATCAATATATTTACAGGTTGGAAGAAACATATAAAACAGAGATACAAGAACTAAAAATATCTACTAAGAATACACAAGAAAGAATAAATACAATGGATGAGAGAGTCATAAAAACAGAACAAGAAATTAAAAAGATGGAAGAAAAAATACAGAAACAAGAAAAACAACTAAAACAAATAATGAGCAATGCAGACGAGCAAGAGAATAGAAATAGGAGATCAAATATAAGAATCAGAGGACTAAAAGAAGAAGTAAGCCCAAAAGAACTTATAACAACACTCCAAAAAATTTTATAGGGGGTTGCCCAAGATATTGACATAAAAGATCTAATCATTGACCGGGCACACAGAGCAGGTATAAGGAAGACAGAGTTAAAAAAGCCTTGGGACATTATTTGTAAAATGCACTACGCCCATGTAAAGGATAAAATCATGGCCGCGGCCCGTCTAAATAGAAATATTCAATACGAGGGAGAACCCCTGTTATTTTTTCAAGATATATCAAAATTCACGTTGGATCACAGAAGAGCGTTAAGGCCTCTGGTGGAGCATTTGATTAAGAACAATATTCAGTACAGATGGAAATTTCCGTTCCAACTGCAGGTTCAAAGGGATGGACACACTATATCATTTAGAGATATGGAAGATTTGCCAAAATTTTTAAACATTCTTAAAATTTCTGAAATAACACTGCCGGACTGGCCTATTATGCACATGTAGACGGCCAAGAAAATGTAAAAAAAAAGAACGAAGCCTGTGGGGGGGGGGATGGGGAGGGGGGAGGGAAGGGGGAGAGAAAAATCTTTTTTTTTTTTTTTTTTGAAAAAATACTGGATTAATGATTTAGGAAATGTAGGGGAATGGAACATGGGATATTCTTACTGCTTAAAATAATACTGGGGAACTGAAAATTTTTTTCGTTAGGGATGTAAAAAGTACAAGATGAAGTATTTTGAAGTATTTAATTGTTTATACACTAAAGAATTTGAGGTTGATGGTCTAATGGTTTAATGATTCAAGCACTGTAAGGGGATGTAATATTTTTAATGTTTATATGGGGTTTTTTTTTTTTGTTTTTTTGTTTTTTCATAGGGATGTAAAAGGTATAAGATGAAATATTTAATTGTTTATACACTGAAGAACTTGAGGTTGATGGTATAATGGTTTAATGATTTAAGCACTGTAGGGGGATGTAACAATTTTTGTTTATAATGTTTTTTTTTCCTTAGGGATGTAAAAGGTATAAGACAAAGTATTTAATTGTTTATACACTGAAGAAGTAGAGATTGATGGTTTAATGGTTTAATGATCTAAGCACTGTAAGGGGATGTAATATATTTTTTTTTTTGTTCATAATGGGTTTTTTTTTTTTTTGTTGTTTTAAGGTAATTAGCTGTTTATACACCGAGGAATTGAAGTTGGGGTGTTTTTTTTTTTTTTTTCCTCAGGGATGCAAAAGGTATAAGACGAAGTATTTAATTGTTTATACACTGAAGAAGTTGAGATTGATGGTCTAATGGTTTAATGATCTAAGCACTGTAAGGGGATGTAATAATTTTTTTTTTTTTTTTTTTTTTTTTCATAATGGGTTTTTTTTTTTTTTGTTTTAAGGTAATTAGCTGTTTATACAATGAGGAATTGAAGTTGGGGTGTTTTTTTTTTTTTTCCTCTCCTCTTCGCATTATAGAGGAACGGAGTTAAGGAATTTGAGATATTTTTATTGTTTATAATAATACTTTAAGGTATATGCACAAGAAAGTTGAAAATCTAGAGAAGAAGGGGGGTTAACAATCATGAATTAGGTGGAATATATAATGGTTTAATGATTTAAGCAATATAGGGGATTGGAATTCGGGATATCTTTATTGTTTATATTAATACTTTAAGGTAAAGGTGCTTGGGAAATTTTTTTTTTTTTTTTTCTCTATTTATAATAGGGTGGTATATACAACGGTATAAGCACTACGGGGGAATGAAATGTGTGAGATTTTCAACATTTATGACAGCACTTTAAAATTAACACACTGGGACACTGAAAGTACAGGGGAGGGGGGGAGGGGAGGAGAGAGGAAACGGGTGCAAAATAAAGGGTGGAAAATTAATTTTTATGATTAACACACTAAGTTACTATTGAGTAGAGATGGAGACAATATAACGAAATAACAAGTCTCATAAGGATTAACCTTAAAGACGGATATAATAGTAAGAATAAAAGATGAATATAATAATTTATTGAATTACTAATATATGTACATAGGTAAGGACCACAAAATTCAAAAGAAGTGTCTTTTTTTTTTTTTTTCTGTCTCTTCTCTTCCCCCCCCTTCCTTAAAGAGGGGGTGAAGAGATAATAAGGATAAGTAAGAGAGTCAATATAATAGATAGATATAATAGATAACGAATGAAGATAATTAGATAAAGGTTAATAATAAATAGGGAATTGGGTTTTTTTTTTTTTTTTTTTTTCTTCCCTCTTCCCCTCTCCTCCCCCCCTCCCTTCGTCCCACCATATGTCTGTATTTATAGTAAAAAAGACGGCATGAAGAGGACGAATGGGCGACAATTCTTGGTTAGCAGTCTTAAAACCCCCAGATTAGGGAACTTACTATAGATAGTAAGATAGACTTTGTTTAAGTCAAATAGATATAGGGTAGATTTAGTGTGTGTGGTGTGTGAGTGAAATTTATAAGGAAATTTTTTTTTTTTTTTTTTTTTTTTTGCTTCTTCTTCTCTTGTTTCCCTCTCCTTTTCCCTTTTTATTAAATGGGCGAGATTAAATTCTGTTCGTTCAATGCAAGAGGCCTTAACTCTCCTAATAAAAGAAATCAAATTTTAAACATGTTCAATAAACGAAAAGTGGATGTTATATTGTTCCAAGAGACTCATTTTCGTTCGAATCACATTCCAAAAATTAACAATCGAAATTATAATTTCTGGATACATGATACATTTCCTTACTCCAAATCAAAAGGGGTATCCATTGCTTTTCACAAGAATGTTCCCCACCAAGTGATACAAAAATATATGGGCAATGACGGAAGATCTTTGGTTATAAGGGTAATGTCATATGGAAAAATTTTTACAATTATTAACCTTTATTTACCAAATCATGATCAGATAAGGATGGGAATAAAAGCCATAAATAAGAGCATGGAAAAAGCAGAAGGTATAGTGATTATGGATAGGGACTTTAATTTTGTTATAGATACAAAAATTGATACAACTAATACACATGCTTATAGAAATAAAAGCCAGATAGAGGAATTTAAGGGGACAATGGAGAAATATCAGCTGGTGGATATATGGAGGGCCCAACATCAAACGGAAAAAAACTATTCATACTATTCTAATATACACGATTCCTATCATAGGATAGATTATTTTTTTAACCATATGGGAATGTCAATGACTCCATCATCAGATATAGGAGGATTCTTATGGTCAGATCATGCTCCGCTGTATTTGGAAATCAAAGTAATTAAGCGAGAAAAAATAAAAGGAAACTGGAGACTAAATGACAACCTATTAAAAAATAAAGAATGTATAGAAGATATACGTAGGACAATAAAGGAATTTATAGAAATCCACGAGAAGGATGAAACATCAATTCCCATACAATGGGAAACATTAAAATGCGTAATAAGGGGGATATTTATTAAACATGGATCAAGATTAAAAAAAGAAAGGAGCAAAAAAAATCCCAGCTGATAAAAGAAATAGAGGAATTGGATAAAAATCACAAACAAAATTTAAAATCAATGGATAAAATAAAATTAAATGAAAAAAAGCTGGAACTACAAACAATGCTCGATGAGGAAACTCTTAGGATCAGAGACCGTGGAAGGGCACAATGGTATCAATACGGGAATAAAACAGGGAAGACACTTGCTAAAGTATTAAAAGAACAACAGATATCAACAACTATAATTAAAATATTAAAAGCAAAGGGCGAATATACATACGACCCCAAGGATATAATGGAAGAATTCCATACATATTATTCTAACTTATATAATATCAAAACACCAGAGGGGAATAAGATGGAAAATGGGAACAGAGAGAAAATTAAAGAATATATTTACGAAACTGCTCTCCCTAGATTCCCTGAAGAAATATCCGAAAAATTGGAAAAGGATATCTCTCTAGAAGAGATTCAGCAAGCAATTAAAGAACTAGTTCCGGGAAAAAGTCCTGGACCTGACGGATTCACGGCCAGATTTTTAAAGAATTTTCAGGATATAATTGCCCCTATACTGGAAAAAACATACAATTCGATATCCGATATACAAGGCTTTGTATCACAAAGCACAGAAGCCCACATTACTTTGATCCCAAAACCGGAAAAGGATCATACGTTGTGCAAGAACTATCGACCTATCTCATTAACTAACATAGATATCCGTTTGTATTCCAAAATTATTGCAAACAGAATAACACCAATCCTACCCAACCATATACAATTAGATCAAGCCGGATTTACAAAAGGGAGGGAAACTAAAGACAATATCATAAAGACCTGTACACTACTGGAATATGCCCAAAGAGCAGATATTGAAACGTGCATGCTGGCCATAGATGCTGAAAAAGCATTTGATAGGATAGGATGGTGCTTCTTGGAAGAAACTTTGAAACAACTCGGTATGGGTCCGAAAATGTTTAATAGGATAATGGCTCTGTATTCCAACCCAAGAGCAAAAGTAAGAGTGAACGGTATGTTATCAAAAGACATAAAATTATCAAACGGCACTCGTCAAGGATGCCCCCTCTCTCCATTATTGTTTGTACTTATAATGGAACATTTAATCACTGCAATTAGGAATAACAAAGATATTAAAGGGTTAAGAGTGGGGGAAAAAGAATACAAGATAGCTGCATATGCAGATGATTTATTAATATATATAACCAACCCCATCATAACTATCCCAAATTTAATGAAAGAACTGAAAAGATTTGGGGAGCTAAGTTATTTCAAGGTAAATTACGACAAATCAGAGATACTAAATATATCAATTAATGAAAGAGTTAGCTTACTGATACAAAAGGACTTTCCATTTAAATGAAAGCGAAACGCAATAAAATATTTAGGAGTCTTTCTAACCAAAGATCTGAAACAGTTGCAGAAGATGAACTATGAGAGGGTAATTGGAAATGCTATTAAATCACTACAGAAATACGATAAATTGGTATACTCTTGGACGGGAAGAGTTAACACCGTAAAAATGGATATAGTACCAAAACTCTTGTATATTTTTCAAACGATACCACTGGAACCCCCAAGAAAACTAATGAAAGAGCTAAAAAAATCTATAATTGGATTTATATGGGCACATAAAACCCCCCGGATAAAAAGAGAAAATTTAATAAGAAAGAAAAGCAAGGGGGGGTTGGCATTACCTGACTGCACAAAATATTTGCAAGCAGCATCACTAACCAGTATAATCGATTGGTACCATAACAAAGAAAACAAGCAATGGGTCAGTATGGAGGAGGAAATAATAGGGCCCCAACTAAAGATCCTCCCATGGATAGAACCCTACCTGAGACCTAAGAGAAAGGAGCTGACCCTCTTCGTAAATGCAACACTAAAGGTATGGGATGGCATAATGAAAAATGGGAAGCTCTCCACGACACTGGGACCTATGACTCCACTGTTTCTAAACCCTGAATTCCCTCCAGCAATGGAATGTAAAAAATTCTTAAAATGGAATAGGGCAGAGGGAATAAGATTAGTAAAAAATCCTGGAGAATGGGAAAATACCTGCATTAAAGGAAATGGGAACGGAACACCAAAAAAAATGGATGCAGTATCAACAACTTCAGACGTTTTTAGGACATAAAATAGTCAGGATAAACAGACCACCAACTAAATTTGAAGAACTAATATTGGGAGAGCAGATTCCAACTAAGAAAATATCAAAAATATATGACGAACTAATCCCAAGTGGTCCACTTAAAGAGATAATAAATGTAAGGAAATGGGAAGAGGCACTGGAGAGACCACTACTGGAAGAAGAATGGGAAAAGATTTTTGAAACTATACACAGAACAACCATTGCAAATAAATATCAGGAGAGGAATTACAAAATAGTAATGAGATGGTATAGGAGCCCAGTTACTCTAAAGCTAATCAATAAAAGCAATACAGATTTATGCTGGAGATGCAAAACAGAGAAGGGTACAATGGAACATATATGGTACGGATGCCACCTGGTGAAGAGATTCTGGAACAAAATATTTGATATTTATCATAAAGTATCAGGAGTAGAGTTGATCCCGAGTATAGAAATTTCACTACTGTCCCTGATACCAAAATCAATAAAGAAGATGAAAAAAGATATCATTCACCATATGACAGCAGCGGCCAGAACAAAAATAGCAAGAGATTGGAAAAAAACAAAGAGCCCAGCAATAGTAGATTGGGTATGTGAAATGAATGAAATCCAGTATATGGAGGAACAGATAAGAGAGGAAGGTTATACCATAAATCAACTTCCTGAGATTTGGCAGAGTTGGGATGAGTTTAAGGCATCGCATGAACTAATGGAATATGTATAAGGAATGAGGATAGAGGGTACTTCTTTTTTTTTTTTTTTTTTTTTTTCTTCTTTGTGTGTGTATGAGTGTGATTAGTATGGAAGAGATAGGTATAGGGTAGGGGGGGCAAGGGGTCAGGGATTTTTTTAGGAGGTTAGGATAAGGAAACCTGGAGACGAATGATACAGACGAATATAACTAGAATGAATAATCTTTTATGTAATAGAAATATTAAGTACCTATTGTGAAATGTCTTGTTTAATTGGATGATATCATTCGGTTTTGTTTATTAAATTGTGATATTTATGACTGTTTATACGAAATGAAAATTTAATAAAGAGAGATTGAGAACAAACCTTCTTAGGATATTCCTGATTATACCCTAATTCCCAGATATACACACAAAGTACTTTACTGAGTGTTCTTCTCATTTAAAAATTTATTTGAAAGATCATCATAAAATAACACTTACAATATTTTAGACAAGAATCTTGAAATTAATATAAATATGACTGAAAGTACAGGATATAACAGTACAAGAAATCTGAACGATCCTTTGTTACACAAACAATGAATAACTAAAAATAACAAGTACAGTCTTATTTTAGAATCAAAGTATAAATGTGTATTCCTTTATGTCTATATAGTCATAGTGACAATAATACAAATAAACATATCCATCTGTAATAGTAAACCTTAAAAGAAAAAAGGAAAAGATAAAGAATAAAAGAGAGTTAAGGGTGAGGGGAGAAGTACATATCCGGAGGCAAAATTATTAAAAATAGACAATAATATAAACAGATGCAAGAAAAAATTATTACCAGGATGAGAGTACTCTATCGGTAAATGTATTAGAGAGAGAATATACAATCCACGATCGCCATAGAGTATTGAATTCTTTCAGTTTGTTTTTATCCAAAGCATCTATTTTAGCATGTATTAATGATTGACTCATTCTATTTTTGGTCTCTGCGATATTCAATATAGACTTTTTCTATGCAATTGTGTGTTTCGCTGCTGTTGTGAGATGAAGGAAAAGTTGAATTGTTTATGTGTCATTGAGTCTGGCTATAAATTTAAAAGAGCCGTTGTCACGTCTATGGAGATAGAAAGTTCAAACATTTCCAAGGCTAAGGAAAATACTTGTTTCCAAAATGTATATACAGTCGGGCAATGCCACAAAATATGTATGTATGTGCCCCGATCAGGACAGCCATGAAAACATAGGTGTGAGTAGTCAGGTGTAAATTTAGTGAGTCTAGCAGGGACCAAGTACCAAAGTGTCATTACCTTATATGATGTTTCAAGTGATACAATGTTTGAAGAAGTAGATTTAGTGTTAGACCATATTGTAGACCATTCCATAATATCAATAGTGCGATCAGGGTCCTGTTCCCATTTAGCAACATAGGATGGCAAATTGTAATCAGAATTAGTGAGTAATTGCAAGTAAATGGTAGAAATGCGACCTTTGGCATGTGGGTTTTTTTTTTTTTTTCCACAAAAAAGATTTTATTGAAAAAGGAATAAGGTAGCAGGTACAATACATCGAAAGGGTATCATAAAGAATCATACAGTACACTCAATAGACGTTGATACATCATAAAGATTAATGTTGTAACACGTTTGAATTTACATAGTGCATATGCAATGGTTGAAGTGTACTCACAAGAGGGGGCAACCTTGAAAACAGGAAATGCACCATTGTTGCTAATACTGTAGTGAAGATATTTCAGTGTCTCTGGTACAGAAAGGACCAATACCCGTCCTGTTCCTTGAGTAAATTGTATATAAGGAGACAAGTTCGAGTGTCTGTGGTGGGGGATTAGGCACGTTATGATGGTCATACGTGGAGTATGACCCCAAATTCAGAAAAAAATAAAGGAATGAGTGGGGGGGGGATTGTTAAAGCAAAGGATTAGGGGTTGGGGGGGAGGTATAGGAGAAGGGGGAGAGAAAAGAAGAGGTGGCAGATAGAGAGAAAAAGGCAGATGAAGAGAGAGAGAGGGGGGACCGCCCCTCGACCCAGGCCCCACGAACATACCCACGGGTCATGGAGGTCATGGGTATTAGGCTAGAAAAAGGAGGGTGTTTAGAACGGAAAAAAGGATTTATAGTAATCAGTGGTTTTAAAATGGGACCAACAAGCCCATATGGCAGTAAATTTCTGGATACGGTCTTGGGATATGTAAATCAGTTCTTCCATCTCCTCGATCTTTGCAACCCTGGTTAACCATTCTGTGATGGTCGGGGGAGTAATTGAGCGCCAGTGTGCGGGAATACACACTCTAGCGGCGTTCACCATGTGCATTGCTAATGATTTGTGGTAAACTTTTATGGACAAGGTTGAGTGATGGAGGAGATATTGGGCCGGGTTAAAGTTTAGGTAATAGGTTGTTACATGTGTAATAATGGAGTGTACATCTGTCCAAAATGGTTGAATTAATGGACATTCCCACCAGATGTGTAACATGTTTCCTATTGCCTTATTGCATCTCCAGCAAATGTTGGGGATAGAGGGTGAAAATTGATGTAATCGAGCAGGAGTTCTATACCATTTAGTGGCTATTTTGTACCCGTTCTCTTGAATTGCTACATTCAAAGACCCTTTATGGGCATATGTAAGGATAGATTCCCAGTCGTCATCGGAAAAATTGACTTGTAGGTCTTTCCCCCAAGATATTCTTGAGGTTTCCGTCTGTGGGCGAAGCGAGTCATCTTGGAGGAAGGAATAAATCATGAAAATTAAATGGCCTTGTGGAATGGACTGAGAGTACATTGTTTCGAATGGAGTAAGTGGTCTTGTCCAGATGTCGTTTGTGTTGGTCGATGTGAAAAAGTGTCTTAGCTGTCTGTATGACCAGAAGGGGAATTCTTTTGTGCGTGAGATGGCTTTTAACTCGTTATATGTACGTATCCTCCCGTCGACAAAAAAGTGACGAGTATAAATATCGTCATGTGGCCACTCTTGTATTAGGAAAGAATTCGATTCTCCAGGAGGGAACTCTGGGTTGGCCCTAAGAGGGGTCAACGGTCCTGGTGATGAGGATATGTGGTATAGGTTCTTAGCCGTACAGAAAGCTCGCAGTGATGGATATATGAGCGGGTGTGTTTTAACATCATGGGGGTAGTGTTTCGTTGGAACCCAGGTTAGGGTGTGCAGGGGTATAATGCTAAAGGCATTTTCCAAGATGGTCCATAGTTTACTTAATTTATGAGATTTCCAGTTTACCACTCTAGTGAGGTGGCATGCTAATTAGTACTTATGTAGGTCTGGCAAAGCAATCCCCCCTTTCGTTTTGGTGCATGTCAGCTTCGTATATTTGATGCGAGGGGGGCCATTTTTCCAGATAAATTTTGAACAGGCTTTTTTATAGGCCATAAAGAAAGATGGGGGTAAGTGGATTGGGATCGTTTGCATGATATACAGAAGACGGGGAAGAATTATCATCTTTATCAATGCCGAGCGACCAAACCAGGAGACATTCAGGTACCCCAGTTTTGAAGGTCTGTTTGGATTTTCGTCAAGGCATTGAGAAAGTTGTGTTCATAGAGCTCTGTTAGATGCCGGGGGATTCTAATGCCTAGGTAGGTGATATAGTCATTTTTCCATTGAAATGGGAACGAGGCTTGGCAGTGGATAACTTCTAATGGTGGGAGAGATGGTCCATAGTTTACTTAATTTATGAGATTTCCAGTTTACCACTCTAGTGAGGTGGCATGCTAATTAGTACTTATGTAGGTCTGGCAAAGCAATCCCCCCTTTCGTTTTGGTGCATGTCAGCTTCGTATATTTGATGCGAGGGGGGCCATTTTTCCAGATAAATTTTGAACAGGCTTTTTTATAGGCCATAAAGAAAGATGGGGGTAAGTGGATTGGGATCGTTTGCATGATATACAGAAGACGGGGAAGAATTATCATCTTTATCAATGCCGAGCGACCAAACCAGGAGACATTCGGGTACCCCAGTTTTGAAGGTCTGTTTGGATTTTCGTCAAGGCATTGAGAAAGTTGTGTTCATAGAGCTCTGTTAGATGCCGGGGGATTCTAATGCCTAGGTAGGTGATATAGTCATTTTTCCATTGAAATGGGAACGAGGCTTGGCAGTGGATAACTTCTAATGGTGGGAGAGAGACATTAAGGGCCTGGGATTTCGAATAATTAATTTTGAAGTTGGACAATGTTCCAAAGTGTTTAATATCTTTCAAAAGATTAGGAAGAGATGTGCGGGGTGTTTGCAGTGACAGTAAGATGTCATCCGCAAAAGCGGCTACCTTAAATTCCCTGCGATTTATAGAGATACCCTGAATATCGGGGTTGGCTCTTATTCTGTTGAGAAGGGGTTCAACAGACAGGACAAAAATTAGGGGAGACAGAGGGCAACCCTGACGGGTACCGTTGCTGATGTGGAAGGCGTTCGACAGGAGGCCATTTGCTTTAACTCTTGCTGTTGGATTGGTGTATAGAGCATTAATGTGTGCAAACATGCGTGGTAGAAGGCCAATCCCTTTGAGTACCTCTTGCATGTAATCCCAGGCCACCCTGTCGAACGCCTTCTCAGCATCCAGGGATAATAGAAATCCCTTAGTATTAGATGTATTGAGCCAGTGGTGAAGGTTCAGGGTGCGGATGGTATTGTCCCTTGCCTCTCTACCCGGAATAAAACCTACTTGATCGGGCAAGACTAGGTCTGGGATCAGGGGTAATAATCTATTTGCAATAATTTTGGCATACAATTTAATGTCTACATTAAGTAGGGATATGGGTCTATAATTTGAAACTAGCATTGGGTCTTTGTCTGCTTTGGGTATCACTGCTATCTGGGCTTCTAACATGTGTCCAGATGTAGCGAGTGGGTTTGAAAGAAAATTAAAGGCCGACAACATTTTGGGTGCTAATGCCTCTAAGAAAGTTTTGTAGTATATGAGAGGTAAGCCATCAGGGCCTGGACTTTTGCCCGCCTTCGTTTGTTTAATGGCAAGATTGAGTTCTTCTATGGTCATAGGGAGTTCTAAGGCCTCAGCTTTTTGTGCTGCTATTGGCTTGGGGCAATATTGGGTCAGGAACTCTTGGATTTGTAAGGACCGGTCATGTGCGGAAGGAGATTCCGGTGTATTTTGAGGTAAGTTATACAACTTAGAGTAGAACTCCTCAAAGTGCTTGGCTATTTACTCATTTTTGGAGAGAAGTGTGCCTTTTGCAGTGCGGAGGTGATGTATAGTGGAGGATGTTTTAGCTGCCTGGATTGTGCGAGCGAGAAGTCTCCCACTTTTGTTGCCATGTTCATGGAACACTTTTTGACCTAGAATATATCTTCGCCAGTGCATTTCCCTAGTTCATCTAGCAAGGATGCTCTTGCCTGTGAGAGGGCTTGTAGTGTGGATTGAGAGATGGACTTTTTGTGAGTTGTTTCAAGTCTGTGAATTGTTGCGGTGAGGGCCTTGATCTGTTCTTGGTGTCTCTTTTTTTCCGCCGTGGCTAGGGCTATAAGTTTGCCTCTTAAAACGCACTTATGTGCTTCCCACAGCATCACCGGAGTGACGTCTGGGGTTGAATTTTCCTGGAAGTATAGTTGGATTAGGGCATTCAGTTGTCGGATTGCTTCAGGATCTTTTAGGAGAGATGAGTTCAATCTCCAAGTTTTAGTGGTCTTTTGCGACTCTGGGAATGTAAGGGTAATCGTAATGAGGTGGTGGTCGGATAGGAACATGGACTCTATTATAGCTTGCGAAAGAGATGAGAGATCTGGTTGGGATAAAAATAAATAATCAATTCTAGAATATTTCTGGTGTGGGGGAGAGAAGTACGTGTAGTCTCTATCTGTCGGATATAAGGTGCGCCAGGAGTCGTGTAGGGTGAGGTTTTGTAGTTGGAGTTTAATTTGTTTTAAGGCCCGGAATGGGAGTGTGGAAGTGCCAGTAGAGGAGTCAAGACAAGGGTTCAATGGAACATTAAAATCTCCTCCCAATATCAGAATGCCTGTTTGGAAGGATGAAAGTAAGTCATAGATTTTCCGGAAGAATGAGATTTGGTGGTCGTTTGGGCAGTAGATATTCGCTATTGTAATGGGTTTGGACGCATATGTGCCTTTAACGAAGATGTATCTGCCTTCCTGGTCAATCAGTGTGTCAGATAATTGAAAGTCTGCATGTTTGGATATAAGTATAGAAACCCCTTTTGTCTTAGAAGATGGATTTGTAGAGTGTAGAGCGAGTTTGTATACATGGTTTGTCAGTTTAGGTATGGCTTTGGTTCGGAAGTGCGTCTCCTGCAGTAATAGGAAATGAGCTTTGTGTTTCGTGAGTTCTGAGAGAACTTGAGATCTCTTTTCAGGGAGGTTTAGGCCTCTCACATTAAGTGACAGGCACTTGAGTGAGAGTTGATAGTTGCTGTTGTCACTCTTCTGCATGGTGTGAGTGTAATGAATAATGAAGGGAGTTTATGTGGGTGCTATCCTGCACTCCAGTACTGTTTGCCTGGTCGGGAGAGACCCAGGAGCGACGCCGGGGAGCAGGGTGGAGGAGCAGCCCCCTCGTGAAGATAGAACAAAAGGAAGATAAGTATGAGAGGGGAGAAAAGGGAAAGAGAGAAAGGGGTGGGGTTAGATGTTTGGGTAGGGGTAGTATGAAACGAGGGAAAAGAGAGAAAAGGAAAAAGACAAGAAGGGGGGAAAAAGGGAAACGGGAAAAGACACCAGTTAATAAAATGGGCGAGTCAGTTACCGGAGGTGGTCTTAGGCGTGCCTGTCCACCTAGTAAAAATTCCGGGTTGGTAGCTCAAGTCCATACGGACAGCTATGTGGGGTACGTAGGGTTGAGCAGGTGTGAGATCTGTTGCACTGGTGAGGACGAATGGAGAGATATGCCTCGGCTTCGTGGGGTGTACGAAAAACTATAGTAGTCTAGATTTCAGGAGACAAAGAACATACGGCATTTAAGTAGGGGGTATGGAGTATGGGCAGACCACTGTACCTAAAGTGGTCGGATCTTAGGAACTATAGAAATGAATAAGGACCTGGGTCAATGTTGACTGAAAGCAACAGGGCTACCTATACCAAAATGAACTGAGATAAAACAAAAACATAAACATAAGCATAACAATAACGGTAACGGTAACAGTCCGGACAGCACAGTGCAGACTCCCTCTCCAGCAGGGCTAATGTGCGTTATATAAGTGGGGATAGCGGATAGAAGTATCGCAATAAAACATTATGTGAAACATTTTGTACGTCTAACCTAGGAATTATAATTGCTCTTTGAGAAGGAGAGCGAGCTGGCTTGTCTAGGGCCGCAGCCTTATATTATCTCATTAAAGGTTATTTTATCCCTACAGGGGTTTGATTAACTCCTAAAGTAAAAAACAGTGTGACTTGGAAACAGGTCTTTCGGGATCGTGAGTAAAGTGCACAAGTTTGCTAAATTTATCTGCAAGCGAGTGTCTTAGATTACCCCTTGTCTGGGTTGATAAAATTCAAAGTAGATGGGATTGGTTTGGTGATCCTCTAAGACCATACGGATTCTCCATGAGAATGGATACCCTTGTTCCAAGAGGGTGACCAAAGTGAGATAGAGAAGTTATCTCCATCAGCATGTGTGCGTTTGCAAGTGAACAATACCTGGATATAGGGTGAGTAGGTTACATAAACATGAGTCCATATAAGGCTTCTCCTTCTTCCTGTAGAAGGTAAGAGGTGGAAAGTCCCAGTGCTCTTCGATGTTCTTCGTCGGAGTCTGTGGGGTGCGGTAGCTGAAAGTCAACATCCGTGTAATAAGGCTAAATCAGTGCTGGAAAGAAAGAAAAAGTTAGTGCTGCCCGTGCTTGCGTGGATGGATTACTCAGGCAATTATCATGCCAACGGAAGGTTCCGTCGCGGGGTGTCATGTCGCCCAGGGCTGCGTACAGGCATGTCTCGGTGTGATAGGCGGTCTCCAGGGGAGGTAGGATCCAGCCTGCGGCGTCTCGAGTGTTGCCTTTGAACTTTGGGGGAAGAACTAGTAGATACTGGCTTCCACGGTTCTGTGGGGAAATAGAATGAGTGCCATTCAGGGATATCCATCAGTGGAATGTCCAGCTGCTCGCAGAAATTGGGCAGGTCTTCCGGGGTTCTCAGCAAGGCTGTACGACCTCTGGATGATGCAGAAAGACAGAAGGGAAATTTCCATCTGTATTGAATATTGCGGGAACGAAGCACATCCAGCAGGGGGCATAGGGTGCGTCTATTCTGCAGTGTGGTTTGTGACAAGTCCTGAAATAATTTCACCTCAGTTCCATTAAAGGTTATACGTCCTTTTTCTCTCGCCTTCCTGAGGATTTCCTCTTTAAGAGGGAAATTGACAATGCAGCAAATAATGTCTCTGGGTGGTTCGTTGTCTCGAGGAGGGGGTCGCAAGGCTCGGTGTAAGCGCTCCATTTCTATGGGGGAGTCTGCCGGGCGGTCAAGCAAGTCATTAAAGATGGTACTGACTGTTTGGGGAAGTGTGGCCTGGTCAATCCCCTCCGGGACCCCCCTCAACCGGATGTTATGCCTGCGTCCCCTGTTGTCTAAGTCTTCCACCTGTCTGTGTAGCTCAAACATGTGAGGCAAGTGGAGATCGTACGTTTTTTGTACTTGCCTATTAGCTGAAGCTTGCATTCTGGCGTTCTCCTCCACATCATTGATCCGGTGGGTTATAGCATGAATGTCCTCTTTGAGATCAGAGATCGCTGACATCATGGTGTGTTTGATGTCTAAAGCGACCTTTTGGAGGTCTCTTTGGAGGTCTAGCAGGCTTGGGTGTGGGTCGGTGTGGTCGCCGCTGTCCATTAGCGGGTCCGTGGCGCTCCTAATCGAGTCCGGGGATGCGGCCTGTGTGGCGTGTGCGGCCTGCGATGAGGCCTGTGACGCCTCTAGCAGTGCGGACTGGCGGGTCCGGAAAATGTCCGGGATACTACCGCTGAGTTGCGGTGTGGGTTCTTTTTGTGTGCGGGGTGTGGAGGTACTCCTGTTGGACTTTCCCATCTTGGGTCGTGTCTCACCAGATTCAGCTTCTTTCGTCCTCACTGTGCGGGAGCTGTCTCCTCAAGCAGCCATCTCGGGTCCCGTCCAGGCCACGCCCCATGTGGGTTTTTTAAACAAATTTGTTCAAATTTAGAAAGAGAGTTAATAGTACAATTAGGATTGAAATGATGGGAATAACATTTTTTGATTTGAAGGTAGCGAAACAGCTCAGATTGTGGAAGTTCATAAATTTCACACAATTCTGGGAAGGGACGGATCGATGATGTTGAGATCATATCATGTAGATATGAAATTCCAGCTTTAGACCAGGCTCGAAAAGTTCTGGGAGATATCCATGCTGGATAAAAGGCTGGATTTTTATGAAAAGAAAGGAGTGGGTTGTAAGTGGATTGTAAACCATGTAAAATGTTATGCCTATCCCAAATAGATAGGGAATGTTTCGTTTTTGGATTTCATAAATTTTGACGGTCACTTGATCGCAGCCATAGGATATTGTTTATGGAAAGAGGATCACAATCCACTGCTTCAATTGTTACCCATAAAGAAATTTCTACAGTAGAATGATACTTGGATAATTGTGACAGTTGAGCAGCCTTGTAGTACAATGATAAGTTAGGAAAACCCAGACCTCCCATAATCTTAGGTAGATACAAAGTTTTCCTAGGCAAACATGGTTTGATTTTCCCCCAAGTAAATTGCTTTACTTTGTGTTGTACAACTTTTAAAAAGTAGGCAGGTATATGAATCGGAAGGACTCTAAATAGATATAAGAATTTAGGTAGAATAGCCATTTTTATTATATCAATTTTTTTTGTAAGGTGTACAGCATAAACGCAGATCACAGGTGAAGATTATGATTTGGTAGGGTCGATTGAATGGTGTCTCATATGTTGTTTGAAGGCTCACATAGATGGATATGAAGGATCATGCGAGAGAAAACATAAGGGTATATATAGCGTGATACTGCATAAGCTATGTTGGGGCAGGAACGGATCGAGCAGTGCACACTCACTTAGAGGAAAAGAATGCAGGCATCAATCCAACGAACGCCGAGTTCGTATGTCCCCAGTGTGGAGACGACATACGTCCCAAAAGACAGACAAGATACTTTCATACACAAAACACTGAATGATCTGATGAACTTTGCTGAAGGACAACTGATTCTGGTTGGCGATTTTAATACCCCCTTGAATCCGACTGTAGACACATCCTCCAGTGCCTCTTCTCTACATGCAGGCTTACATAAATGCATCACTCGGGCTCTTCATGAGGCCAGACTGATAGACGTGTGGAGGCTTTTGCACGCGGGGGAAAGGGACTACACGTTCTTCTCGCCCCCACACAAAACATACTCGCGCATTGACTTTTTCTTGTTACCACATAGCCAACTAGAGGCAGCGGGCGCAGCTACCATAGGTAACATAACCTGGTCGGACCACGCACCCATTACTTTACATTACTCCCTCTCACAGACCGCGATGACTAAAGAGAAATTCTGGCGACTGAATGAAAGTTTACTACAGAATCCCAGAGTACTATCTGACGTCATAAAAGAACTTAACCAATACTTTCTGACCAATAATATCAACAACTGTGACCCTGGGATACTTTGAGAAGCCCACAGGGCTGTGATTAGAGGAGTCCTGATTAAACACGGAGCATATATTAAAAAGGAACAAGAGAAACAATTATTGTTGCTCCTACAGAAAACTCATGACTTGGAAAGAGCACATAAGAGAAACCCGACCACAATACTAGAAACAGAACTTCTGACTGTACGTAGGCAGACAGTTGATCTGTTACAATATCAGGCAAAAGCAGCACTACAATCATGTAGGAAAATTACATATGAGTCGGGGAATAAATGTGGGAAACTTCTTGCTAGGGCAATTAGACAGCAAAGACTTTGTGCATATATCCCCCAAATCATCTCCTCGTCAGGACAGAGGAATGTCTTACCCACTCAAATTGCCAATGAATTCAGAACTTTCTACTCCTCCTTATACAACCTCTCGAAACCACATACTAATGGCACCGCAGTAGAGGACTATCTTTCTCAATCTAATCTTCCCAAACTTTCAGAGGAAAGTGCAGCTGCCCTAGAAGAACCCATCACATTGACAGAACTGCAATGCGCTATTAAAAGTATGAAACCGGGTAAAGCGCCTGGGCCAGATGGACTTTTTTTTTTTTTTTGCCACATCAGCTAAGTATTTTTCATGAGGATATATTATTTCAACTTTTCAGTCAAACTTATCCCACCATACTTTCACATCCTCGTGGCTGTTTTCTATTAGCAGATGTGCCTTATAATCCCAATATATTTAGTACATTATTTGCCTTATACCTTCTTAATTTAATTCCATATCCTATTACTATAAACCCTCCCTCCCGCCCTCACCCCTCCCGCAAAAACCCCCCCACCATTTGAGAGAGAGAGCTCCAACGCAACCTCAAGCTGTTGATAATCCCTTCCTACTATTTCAAATGATTCTATAACCTGTCGCAATAAGTAACTTCTAACTTATTTAGGATGCTTCATTTAGGGTGAGTTTTCTACTTTATCCTCCCACACCTCAGCTGCCTGATTGGAGGCCTTAAATTTGGCCCAGTCTCTCCAAGTATCCTCATACTCCTCCATCTCCATTCCTTCGCTATATCTCAGATATTCCATATGATAGATTTCATCTATTTTGTCGAGCCACTCCCGCATTGAAGGTCTCCTACTCTCTCGCCAGTGTCTAGGGATGAGACTCTTGGCTGCATTGAGGAGGTGTGGTGTTAGGCTTTTGCGATAGTTTTTGGATGGTATATTGCTCCCATGGTGCAGGCAAACCCAGGGGTCGTCCGAAATTTTCTTATTGGTTATTAAGTATGTGGTCTCTCGCACCTCTTCCCAGAATTTTTTAATTTCTGGGCACGACCACCAAATATGCACTGCTGTCCCAACTTCCCCACACCCCCTCCAGCAGAACTGCGAAGTCTCATCCTGCATTCTATGTGCTAAGTCCGGGGTGATGTACATTCTGGCCATAACTCTATAGTTCATCTCCACAATCCTATAGTTTACTGAAATGCCGTTTGCCCTTCTCAGAATTCTCCTCGCCTCATTGTCACTGATCTTATTTCCTAATTCCTCCTCCCATTTCCCGAGAAATCCTGGTCGACCTATCTCTCCCATTTCAATCAGGCTTCTGTATATTCTTGACATTCCTCCCCTCCTATTTTTCTTTATGAGTGCTCTCTCCAGGGGGTAGAGATCTTCTATTGCTCTAATTGGCTGCGGGAGTGACTCCACAAAATGTTTGAGCTGCCTGTATTTCCAGCTATCCATCACCAACCGAGATTCTCGTACTTTGAGATCCTGAAAGGTACGTAATGTTCCCTGGCTGGTAATGTCCTTCAGTTGGACTTCTTCACTCAGGATCCATCTTCCAGCCACGTCTTCCCTCCCCGGCGGGAAATAGTCTGTGCCCTTAAGCGGGACTAGCGGCGAGTTATATTTCCACCTCTCTCTAGTGTGAAGTTTATCCCAAATATTTAAAACGTGTTTCGTGATATTGAGTGTTTTAGTGTTTAATTTTCTAACGTGTGGTGGTATCCAAATATTTTTTCCCAATTCTACTCCGCTCATTATATTTTCTATCTTCACCCATTGCTTTTCCTTGTTGTTATAAATCCAATCTGGTATACGTGATAAAATAACTGCTGTGTAATATTTTCTGATGTCTGGTGCTCCCCACCCCCCCTCTTCTTACTACTCGCTAATTGTGCATATTTTACTCGCGGCTTCTTCCCTCTCCATATGAAGTTTGAAAAAAGTGTGTGCATTTTATTCAAAAAATTCTGTGTAATTGCCAGAGGTAGCATTTGAATTTTATACGTGATTTTGGGCAAAATTTACATTTTAAGTAAATTTATTCTCCCGCCCCATGATAGCCTGTTCCGCGGGACTCTATTTAGCTCTGCTCTAGTCTCATTAAGGAGATTCATGAAATTGGCTTGGAACATTTCTTCTTTTGTTGATGTTATTTTTGTTCCCAGATAGCTCAGTTCCTTTACCCCCCATTTAAAAGGTATGCTCATTTGGTAGGCCTTATTCCCCCCTTTTTCTTCTACCACTTCCATTACTTCTGACTTTGTCGCATTTACCCGGAAGTTTGATAGCCACCCATATTTCCTTAGAGTCGCTAATATGTTGGGGAGGGTAATCCTTGGGCGGGTGACGTATAGCAAGACGTCGTCGGCAAAGGCTGCTATTTTATATTCATCTTCCCCTATTTTTATTCCGCTGATGTCCGGGCTGTGTCTGATTGTGGCCAGCAGCGGCTCCAGAGTCAGCACGAACAGCAGCGGGGAAAGTGGACAGCCCTGTCTGGTGCCATTTTTCAGCTCAATGGCCTCAGACAGGGTACCATTAATTTTGACTCTGGCCGTGGGGCAAGTGTACAAGGCCCTGATCTTATTAATCATTTTGTTCCCAATCCCAAATTCCTCCAAGGTATTCCACATGAAGCCCCAGTCTACCCTGTCGAATGCTTTTTCAGCATCAATCGACAGGAGTAGTCCTGGGGCTCCCCTGTCCTTCATTATCTGGGTCACCATTAGGGTTTTTATAACGTTATCCCTCCCTTCCCTCCCTGGTACGAATCCCACTTGATCGGGGTGGATCATTTCTTTATTAACCCTTTTCAGTCTATCTGCAAGGATCTTTGCGTAGATCTTTATATCGATGTTCAGGAGAGAGATGGGTCTGTAACCGGAGCATGTGGTGCCATCCTTCCCCTCCTTTTTTATAACCGTTATCTTTGCTTCTAATGCTTCCTTTCTTATCTCCCAATTTTCCCCTATCCCATTGATGTAAGAGCATAGTATAGGGAGGAGGGGTTCCTGCAGCTTTTTGTAATAGAGGGCTGTCAGCCCATCAGGTCCTGGGCTTTTCCCATTAGGAATGTCCTGGATGGCCCTCCTGACCTCCTGAAGGGTCACGGGGGCATCCAGCATGTTACTATCCTCTTCCGAGATTTTATTTAGGCTTGCCTCTTTTAGGAACATTTTACTGGCTTCTTGCCTATGTATGACCTGTTCTTGAGAGTTACCCGCTTTAATTGCATACAATGCCTCATAGAACTTTTGAAAAGTTTTGGCTATATCTTGCGTATTGTATTTAATCTCCCCCGTGCTGTTTCTAATTCTTTCAATGTAATTACTTGTTTTCTTCTTTTTTAAGATCCTTGCCAAGTATCTACCGGGCCTATTACTATTGATGTACCTCTCTTTTTTGACCAAGTAATAAGTTTTACGTGTTTCTTGTTCCAAGGATGTCCTCAGCTCTTCTCTCTTTTGGTATAGGGTCCTCCAAATCTCCCTCCCCCCTGATGTTTTGTGTTGTTGCTCTAGTTTGTAGATCTCTCTGGTCAGGGCAAGCCTTTGGTTTTTCATTCTCTTATTTCTTTCCCCGCCTATCATCATAAAGATCCCCCTTATGTATGTTTTGTGCGCTTCCCAGATTGTGGCCTCCCTATGGCCACTCCCCTAGCTCCCCTAATTGGTGAGTCACTATAATACCATTCTGGGAACTCCCTGGAGAAGATGGTTTGGTTCCTATTAATGCTAAAGTGAGTCTCTTGCAACATTACCACCTCGGCCTTCAGGAATTTCAATTCCCCCAAAATATTTGCGCGTTTAACACAGGCATTTAGTCCCCTTACATTGTAAGAGGTGATTATTAAGTTAGCAGGCGTCCCTCTTTTCTATTAATTTTCTATTTTCTATGAGACAAGCTCCTGATGCTATGGGTTGCGTTGGGCTCTCCCCTACTTCCCTTCCCTCCCCCTTCCCCCCCTCCCATCGACCCCCCCCCCCACCCTCCCGAACCCCACCAACTCCCCCCTCCCCCCCTCCCCTCGACCCCCCCCGCACCCTCCAAAACCCCACAAAAACCCCCCTTCCCCCCCCCAATCCCCTTCCCCTACTTTTTGGGGGTGTAGCGGGCCTTGACTTGGCCCTTGAATTATAACCGAGGTTCTCCACCACCACTCAGCCCCCCGGTTGTCCCCCGGAGGTTGAGCTCGGTGCGGGGTTTGGTCGCGATCGCAGGGCTCCATTTCTTGTACAGGAGCTATCAGCCTCGGCTCTCCCTCCCCCGTGCCTCTCCCCCTCCCCCCCTCCGTCCCGGTCACCTCCCCTCCACCATCCCCCACCAGCTCCATGATCAACTACATCGTCGCTAGGTAAAGTGTTTGTACGTCTATACACGAACCACTGATAGTCCTTATTCCTGCTTCTTTCTCCCTTTTCCCTCGTTATTATTTCTTTCCTTTCTTTCTCTTCTTTCTCTTCTCTTTTTCTTTTTTCTTTCCCCCTTTTTCCCTCCTTTCTTTTTTTCTCCTTCTTTTTTTTTTAGATTTTGCTAAGTTTAAATTTTTTTTTTTTTCAATTTTATTTGCAGGTGTACTACTGATTTCAAGCAGGTCTCCAATCAGGTGTTTCCCCTCTTGATTCGTGGTTCGTATTTTTCTCCCACCAACCCGGGATGTCCACCAGGGGGATTTCTAAGTGTTCACAGAATTTTTGTGTTTCTTCAGGGAATCTAAGCACGGCCTTTCGGCCCTCTTTGCGTCCAATCAGGCAGGCTGGGAAGCCCCAGGAGTATTGTACTCCATGCGTTTTTAGGGTCGCCAGGAGAGGTTTCTGAATTCTTCTCCTGTTGAGCGTCTCTGCTGCAAGGTCTTGGAAAATTTGAAGGTTTATGTCTTTATACTTAGCCTGAGGATTTCTCTTTAGATTGGTGGTTATTAGTTCCTTGTCCGCAATATTGTGGAAACGCACAATAACATCTCGTGGTAGGTTTCCTCTGACTTCGGGTGGTTTCCTGATTCTGTGCACCCTGTCCACTTTCAGCTTTCGGCCTACTTCCATTGGGTTCAACAAATCATTAAAAATTTCTTCCATTTTGCGCTGGAGGTTCTCTATTCCGTCTTGTGGTTCCGGGAGGCCTCTGATCCGGAGGTTCTTTCTTCTGTTGCGATTTTCTTGGTCCTCCAATCTATATTTGATAATTCTATGTTCAGCCTGCATAGCTTCCATCTGATGTTTCATTTTTTGGATTTCGGCTCCCTGTGTTCCCACTATGGTTTCCACATCTTCAACTCTTTTCAGTAAATGGCTCATATTTTCGTGGACTATATTGATCTCCCCCTTGATTGATGCTTCCAGTCTGGCGAACATCTCTGCTATTTCTTCTTTCGTAGGGAGTGTTCTACCCTGCTGGAGTTCGCCTGATGATTCCTCATCTCCAACTTGACTTATAAGTCTTGTATCCCCTTCGGCCGTTTGTTTTCTTGTTCCCATTTTGCCTGTCCACTCCGGTGTCTTGTTTTTTGGGCCTGTCGTCCCTGTTGCTGCTATAGCCCCTGTTGATTCACTCGAACTCTCTTTGCTACCGTCGTTCGTCATGTATCTCCTGATTGTACCAGGGCTTGAGCTACTCCTGGGTGGATTTACCGTATTCCCTCTGGCTGACTTGCCTCTCATTTCCCTATTTCTTCCGGCCCCTCAAAGGGGTAGGCCGCTAAGATATGCTGACCCTGACAGTGAGGGAGTCCTCAAAAGTTCACAGTGAACCTGGGATTTCAGTCCTAGTGGTCTACTGCTAGGCTAGTAGTGCTTAAACTTCAAGACAGTGACAAAAAATCAAGAGACTAGAGGGTATGTTCGTCGACTCGAGGACGTGTGCCACTAATTCCAACCCTGCGTATGATCCCAGGTGTTTATCGACTGTGACGGGCTCTGGGAGTACCAACGTCGTTGTGAGGTCGTCTATCACGCCTCCCACCTTTCCCATCTACCCCTCCTTCAGTTATATCCTGGTTAGTACTAGTTGTTTAGCGCTGATTAGATAATTTTTGTACTATGTTTACAGACACTTAATGTTGTGAGTTATAACCAATAGCATCGTGACTTAAGGCCCACTCTTTTCAGGGATGGGGGGTAAAAACATCCAGCCAGCTGTAAATCTCATTGTGACAGTCACTTACCCTCCTCGTGGATTTAGTATTTTGCAGAGTCTTACCCTTCCTGGCTCTTTACATCTCCTGGATGCTTCCCGCAGTGCTCAGATTCCCACTTACTTGCTTCTCAGTTGAAATCTTCGATTCCTGCTACGTGCACTTCAGCGACTCTTTCAGTGGTTTCCACACTGACAGAGATCGCTTCCTAAGAGCTGGTTTCTCTCTCTCTGGGACGGGGGGTATGACGGCGTCCCCAGCCGCAGACCCGGCCGTACTCCTCTCTTGCTACCTCCGCCATCTCCGCGAGCCGCCGCGCTGTCTCCACCGCCCTCCTCTCCACCCTCGGTCTCAGAAGCTGGGGAGGATGCTGAAGGAGAGGGAGGCAAACAGGCGGATATTGGCCGCGTGCTCCTCGTGGTGGTCACAGCGCGCCGGGACGAGGGGGGGGGTGGCTAGTGCTGGCTCCGTGAGCGCGTCATTTTCATCACGGCTGGAGGGACGCCGAGCTGCCGCCTCACATCTCTAGCGATCCGTCCTCGCCCACATCCGGCTCCTCCCTCCTCCGTCGGGCCAGATGGACTTACCCTCCAATACTATCAGACACTACTCCCAGTTTTAGGCACATACATGTTAAAACTCTTTAACAACCTCACAGAGGGGGGGCATTTACAGAGGGACACCTTAAGTGCTCACATTTCCCTCATACCCAAGGAGGGAAAGGATCCGTCTGCCTGTGGTAGCTACAGGCCTATATCTCTTTTAAATATAGATCTTAAACTCCTCACCAAAATATTAGCCAACAGATTATCCCACCACATGACAGATTTGATACACCTTGACCAGGTGGGTTTTGTCCCAAAACGCGAGGCTAGGGACAACATCACCAAAGTACTCAACCTGATACATAGAGCCACTGTGACTAAGACACCATGCATTTTTCTCAGCACGGACGCTGAGAAAGCATTTGACCGGGTGAGTTGGGAATTTATGACCTCAGTTCTTAAACACATCGGACTAGGCAGACACATGCTGCATTGGATCTCAAATATTTATTCCATACCGACAGCCCGGGTCAAAGCTAATGGAGTCTTGTCTGACTATTTTACCATCTCTAATGGTACCAGACAGGGGTGCCCATTGTCACCCCTTCTTTTTGCCCTGGTACTTGAACCCTTTCTAAATACGATACGCCGAAATCCAAATATTTCGAGAATTACTACAGATCAAAGGCATGATAAGATTTCTGCTTATGCAGATGATCTACTGTTTTCTCTGACCAACCCGACCATATCCCTTCCTAACTTAATCACAGAATTCCAGAGATATGGGAACATATCTAATCTAAAAATTACTTTTGACAAGTCTACAGCGATGGGCATTAACATGACGACAGAAAAATTGGATCCCCCTGAAAACTAACTTCAAATTTAAATGGTCCGACAGTCACTTTACCTACTTAGGAACAACAATACCTAGAGATATGAAATGCACATTTGACCTGAATTTCCCACTAATGCTATCCAAAGCAAAAGAGCTGCTCGAAGAGTGGGGCAAGGCTCTTTACTCTTGGTTCGGGAGATGCAATCTCATCAAAATGTGCATTCTCCCGAAATTTTTATATTTCTTCCAAGCTCTGCCAATCAGGATTCCCTCCATGTATTTCAGACAAATACATTCACTGTTTATAAAATTTGTATGGTCACATTCGAAACCCAGACTACAAAGACGTTACGTGACTCTACTGAAACATTATGGTGGTCTTGTCCTCCCTGACGCAAAACAGTATTATCAAGCAGTACACTTAGGGAGGATCATTGACTGGAACAGACATGAACGAACCAAATTATGGGTTCAGGTGGAATGAACCCAGGGAAGTGTCCCACTAAAAGGAGCAGTCTGGTGTTATGATCAGCTTCCCCTGGACATGAACTCACACCCGATTATAGGCGCCACGTTGTCGGTAGGCTCAAAAATACTAAAGAATACTTCCCTGACATCAAGGCAGTCTCCTTTGTTTCCTATTCTGGGCAATCCGGCATTCAAACCAGGACTGGACCGCTCAGAATATGAGATGCTATGGACGGCGGGTAAAGATTGCGCATTACACTATGTAGATGGAGATCCCTGGACCTCAATTCAATCACTGATGAACGATAGTGGAGGTTTTCAGTTACCATTCTGGAAAGCGATCCGTTTGCATCATTTTATTCACTCACTACCAGACCGTACACACTTTAAATGGGACTTGACGACCCTAGAAGAATATTGATATCAGATACTTTCCAAAACATATTCTCTGCTCAACACACCTGCGGAACAACTGGACCTACTGTTTCTGCAGAAATGGGAAAATGACCTACAGTGTAACTTCACAGCTATACAAAAACAAAACATACTTCAATTCTCCCTGAAGTCGTCCATCTGCACAAAAACCCAGGAGACAAATTATAAAATTCTGAGTAGGTGGTATTATACACCTCAATTGCCACATAAATTCTTCCCTAACACATCTGATAGGTGCTGGAGGTGTCATGCAGACAAAGGGACACTTTTGCATTATTTTGGACCTGCCCACTTTTACATAATTTTTGGATGACAATTGAGAAAATTATTAAGAAATTCACAAACCACATAACTCAGAGAGATCCTGCGAGCTTTCTACTGCAAGCCACCTCAATCCCGGCTCGGTCGTACAAGAAATCAGTGGTTAGACATTTGCTCAATGCGGCAAAGTCTTGTATTCCAGCCTTGTGGAAACAAAATGTACTCCCCTCTGTGGGAATGTGGCTACGCAGAGTAGAAGACATTAAAAAACTGGGAGATTTAGTATTTACTGCCCAACACAAACAAGACAAACATTCCAAAATCTGGTTATCCTGGAATATATTAATTTTGTCCGATGAGGGACAAACCTTACTAAATTCTTAAGAATCACATTAATGCAGATTTATTTTGGGACAGAATCCCTGCACAGTCCATCACACTCGTGTTGAATATACACCCCCCCCCTCTATTCTTTCTATACTTTCTATCCGTTTCATGTACCCATTTCTTCAATTAGTGGTCTAGTATTCAGTCAATAGATGGCCGTCCATTTCCATCAGATATATTGGGATTATGAAGTAGCAGACAGTGTGTTGGAGTTCACCAATCAAAAAGTATAACAATGTTACATAGATCTATAAAGGTGGCCAGGACCAGGGCCGGATTAACATAGGGGCTGGTGGAGCTGCAGCTCCAGGCCCCTCCCTCAATATAGGCCCATGCCAGTGGCTTATCGATATCTGTGTGCCTGAAGGAAGAAGAGCCCTCTGTGCACACATGGAGGAGACATGTGTCAGTGCAGCCGAGTCAATGCCTGACTCCTATCACAGGATCTGTTCACTCACACAGATCCTCAGTGTCTGGGAGCTGTCTGGGGGAGGGGCGCTGATGTTCTCCTAACCAGCAGAAGCCCGGGAAGAAGGACATCTCCCATACTGTTATGATAAGGTTAGTACATTTGTTAGGGAGATGTTGTGTAATTATTGTGCTAGGGGACAGACTGCTGCTCCCCCATGTAATGTGCTCTCTTGTGCCCACCATGTAATGTGCTGTCCTATGCAGTGCCCTCCATGTAATGTGCTGTGTCCAGTATGTCATGTGCTGTACATTGCAGTGCTCCCTATGTAATGTGCAGTGCCCACCATGTGCATTGCATTGCCCTTCATGTGATGTGCAGTGCCCCCTATGTCGTACTGTGCCTTGCAGTGCCCACCATGTAATGTGCAGTGCCCACCATGTCATGTGATGTGCCATGCAGTGCCCACCATGTCATGCACTGTGCCCGCCATGTAATGTGCAGTGCCCCCCATGTAATGTGCAGTGCCCACCATGTCATGTGCTGTGCCTTGCAATGCCCGCTATGTAATTTGCAGTGTCCACCATGTCATGTGCTGTGCCATGCAGTGATCCCACCATGTAATGTGCAGTGCCCACCATGTAATGCGCTGTGCCATGCAGTGCCCACCATGTCATGTGCAGTTCCCACCATGTCATGTGCAGTTCCCACCATGTCATGTGCTGTGCCCACCCTGCCATGTGTTGTGCCCAGCATGCAGTGTGTTGTGTCCACTGTGTAACGTACTGTGCTGTTCAGCAGTGCCCACCATGTCATGTGCAGTTCCTAACATGTAATGTGCAGTTGCATTGCCCACCATGAAATCTGCTATGCCATGCAGTGCCCACCATGTAATGTGTTGTGCCCACCATGTAATGTGCTGTCCCATGCAGTGCCCCCCATGTAATGTGCTGTGTCCAGTATGTCATATTCTGTACATTGCAGTGCCCTCCATGTAATTTGAAGTGCCCACCATGTCATGTGATGTGCCATGCAGTGCCCACCATGCCATGCACTGTGCCCGCCATGTAATGTGCAGTGCCCACCATGTCATGTGATGTGCCATCCAGTGCCCACCATGTCATGTGCAATGCCCACCATGTCATGGGCTGTGCCATTCAGTGCCCCCCATATAATGTGCAGTGCCCACCATGTCATGTGCTGTGCCTTGCAATGCCCGCTATGTAATTTGCAGTGTCCACAATGTCATGTGCTGTGCCATGCAGTGATCCCACCATGTAATGTGCAGTGCCCACCATGTAATGCGCTGTGACATGCAGTGCCCATCATGTCATGTGCAGTTCTCACCATGCCATGTGCTGTGCCCACCCTGCCATGTGTTGTGCCCAGCATGCAGTGTGTTGTGCCCACTGTGTAATGTACTGTGCTGTTAAGCAGTGCCCACCATGTCATGTGCAGTTCCTAACATGTAATGTGCAGTTGCATTGCCCACCATGAAATCTGCTATGCCATGCAGTGCCTACCATGTAATGTGTTGTGCCCACCATGTAATGTGCTGTCCCATGCAGTGCCCCCCATGTAATGTGCTGTGTCCAGTATGTCATATGCTGTACATTGCAGTGCCCTCCATGTAATGTGCAGTGCCCACCATGTCATGTGCTGTACATTGCAGTGCTCACTATGTAATGTGCAGTGCCCACCATGTCATGTGCTGTGCATTGCATTGCCCTTCATGTGATGTGCAGTGCCCCCTATGTCGTGCTGTGCCTTGCAGTGCCTACCATGTAATTTGAAGTGCCCACCATGTCATGTGATGTGCCATGCAGTGCCCACCATGTCATGCACTGTGCCCGCCATGTAATGTGCAGTGCCCACCATGTCATGTGATGTGCCATCCAGTGCCCACCATGTCATGTGCAATGCCCACCATGTCATGGGCTGTGCCATTCAGTGCCCCCCATGTAATGTGCAGTGCCCACCATGTCATGTGCTGTGCCTTGCAATGCCCGCTATGTAATTTGCAGTGTCCACCATGTCATGTGCTGTGCCATGCAGTGATCCCACCATGTAATGTGCAGTGCCCACCATGTAATGCGCTGTGCCATGCAGTGCCCACCATGTCATGTGCAGTTCCCACCATGTCATGTGCTGTGCCCACCCTGCCATGTGTTGTGCCCAGCATGTAGTGTGTTGTGTCCACTGTGTAATGTACTGTGCTGTTCAGCAGTGCCCACTATGTCATGTGCAGTTCCTAACATGTAATGTGCAGTTGCATTGCCCACCATGAAATCTGCTATGCCATGCAGTGCCCACCATGTAATGTGCTGTGCCCACCATGTAATGCGCTGTGCCCACCACGTCATGTGCTGTGCCATGCAGTGCCCACCATGTAATGCGCTGTACCCACCATGTAATGTACTGTGCCATGCAGTGCCCACCATGTAATGCGCTGTACCCACCATGTAATGTGCTGTGCCATGCAGTACCCACCATGTCATGTGCAGTGCCCACCATGTAAATTGCTGTGCAGTGTCCACCATGTCATGTGCTGTGTTGTGCCCACTATGTCATGTGCTGTGTTATGCCCACCATGTCATGTGCTGCACCATGCAGTGCCTACCATCTAATGTGCTGTACTCACCATGTAATGTGCTGTACATTGTCCACCATGGCATGTGCCGTGCAGTACCCACAATGGAATGGGTTGTGTGGGGCTCACCATGTCATGTGCTGTGTCCACCATTTAATGGGCTGTGCTCACAATGTAATGTGCTGTGTCGTGCAGTGCCCAATGGAATGTGGTGTGCAGGGCTCACCATGTCATGTGTGGTGTCCACCATTTAATGTGCTGTGCTCCCAATGTAATGTGCTGTGCTGTGTCGTGCAGTGCCCACCATGTCATGTGGTGTCATGCAGTACCCACCTTGTCATGTGCTGTGCAGTGCCCACCATGCCATGTGCAGTGCCCACCATATAATATGCTGTGTGCCCACCATATAATGTGCTGTTCAGTGCCCACTGGTAATGTGCTCAGCTGTGCCTGCGATGTCATGTGCTGTGCCCATCATATAAGGTCCTGTGCCCACCGTGTGCATGTGCTGTGTTGTGGCCACCATGCAATGTTCTGTGTTGTGCAGTACCAACCATGTTATGTGCTGTGCCCACCATATAATGAACTGTGCCTACCTTGTAATGTGCTGTATTAGGCAGTGCCAACTGTGTAATGTGCTGTGCCCACCATGTAATGTACTGTGCTTTGCTTACCATTAAATGTGCTGTATCCATGTATCCACCATGTAATGTGTTGTGCCAACCATGTAAAGTACTGTGCTATTCCCCCCCCCCTGTGTTATGTACTATGCTGTGCCTTCCACAGACTCACCCCCTCACTCCCACCCCCCTCTCTTTCACCCCCCTCACCCCCTCTCTCTCTCATCCCCTCTCTTTCACCCTGTTCTCTCTCTCACCCCCTTCACCCCCTACCACCCTCTCTCTCTTTCACCCTCTCTCTATTCCCCTTTTTCTCACCCCCTCTCTCGTCCCCTCTCTCTCTCTCACCCCCTCTCTCTTGTCCCCTCTCTCTCTCACCCCCTCTCTCTCATTCCCCCCCCATTTCTCTCTCTTTCCCCCTCCCTCTCATCCCATCTCTTTCAACCCCCCATCTCGCTATCACCCCCCCCCTCTCTCTCTCTCTCTCTTAACCACTCTCTCACACCCCAATCTCTCTCTTTAATTTAAATTTAACAAAAATTGTTTGCGTTTTCATTTTATTTATTTCCATAAAAAGGCCCACCAAAATCCTTAGCACCAGGCCCATGTTGCTCTTAATCTGGCCCTGGCCAGGACTGGCCTGCGGGCCAAATGGTATAATTCTATGTGGCATGTTATCTTCTCTGAAAACAGAATGAGAGCCTTTTATTGAAAACATATACATCTGTTATATCTGTTAGAATTTTGAAACTGACCATTGTTATATTATACCCTCACGGTATTCCTTTCTCTTCTCCTAAAAATTTTCAATAAAAAACTTTATATTTGAAAAAAAAAAAAAAAAAAAGATAAAGGCGGAAGAGAAATATGGGAAAAGAAATCATTTGCCTTGGAGGTATCCAGCTCACTATTAGAGGACTATAAAGTGGATAAATGTTTTTAAATTTTTTTCAGTGTTTTCATAGGATTATTGGAGAACACATCTTTGGAGATTTTAAGACGTATTGGTTTGGAGGGGATATGACTAGATTTAATTGTTTGAGCTAATAATGTATCCGGTTTAGTCGCTTTCATGTAGAAATTATGTCTTGATCTTTTAATAGTTTTGTCTGCCGATTCTGTGAGAAACAGATCAAATTCAAGTTTGGCTTTATCTAATTTCAATTTTGATGTTGGAGATGGATTATTTTGAAATGCCATAAAGCTTGCATTAAAATTTGTTTCCAACTCACGGCATGTCAGGAGAGGAGTTAAGTTCTAAGTATTCCTTAAGTGCCAATTTAATATTTATTTTATTAGCTATTTTTTTTTTTAGTAAATAGTCTCTGAGAATCCATGTGAGATCATGTGTTGTAGGAATAGTAGAAGCAATAACAGTAAAATTGGCGCTATGGTCTGACCATGGAATTGCTATGATTTTGGATGACAAAAATTTCAGGTGCCATTCCTATGGTTAAGAATATATGGTCAATCCGTGAAAATGATTGATGGGAATATGAATAGTGAGTATATTGCCTTTTAGTAGGATCACGCCAGGTATCCACTAAGTTATACTTCATAGCAAGATGTGAAAAGGAATGTTCATTAGGTACGTTTAGGGGAGGTATAGGTGATTTGTCCAAAAATGGAAAAAGAATCTTATTAGAATCTCCACAAACTATTACAGTACCCATTTTATATGAATCAACTATTTGTAGTAAGTGGGATAGGAAAGAGATAGGTCATTTATTAGATGGCCTGTAAGAATTAAATATCGGCCTTCAGGGTCTTTAAACTCTCTTACTAGCGTAAATGGGGTAGTATGATGAAACGCAATAAGTACACCACGTTGTTTCGTTGACGCTGAGGCCGTATAAACTTGAGAGTAGGTTTTGCTAAAGAATTTAGGGGTGGATTGCGTGGTAAAGTGGGTTTCTTGCAGGCATAATATGTGCACTTTTCTAGAAGTAAAGGATCATAAAGCTTTAGTGCGCTTTTGTGGAACATTCAATCCCTGTACATTCAGATTCAAATAGTTGAACAACCAAGCGTAGCAGAAGAGGAGTGCGGGGAACATCCCTGAAGGGTAAGGAACGCCAACCATTAAGTTTGCAACATAATAATATATAGAATGAGTACAGAATATGTCCAAGTGAAAAGCAAGGACTTGAATTCAGTGAAAAAAAAAGCCATATTAAAACTTGTTTGAAAAAACAATAAACCATATTAATCAGTGAATATAACCAGTCACTAGTTAAATACGGTAATCCTTAAGAAAAGGCGTAAATAACATTCAGTCCATAGAATGGTGGTGGGCCTGGGGAACAAAAGCGACCTCTTTTGTGCGTGCCATGATGTTCATTTCTGCCTGCTGGGTTTGATGAGGTGCCGGAGAAACACGATGCAGATCTTCGGTGGGAGCCCTCTGGATTTTGCGTAGAATTCAAAAGGTGCAAATCTTGAAGAATAGTTTGCAAATCATTTGCATTACGACATGTATTTTGAGCCTTGATAAGTAAAATGTACCGAGAAGGGAAAACCCCATTGATAATTAATTAAGTTACGTTGCAATATGTGAAGTAGGGGTTTCAGAGCTCGTCATTTGTTGACAGTTAGTTGCGATAAGTCTGCAAATAGTTGATAATTATGTCCCTGAAAGACTAAACGATATCACGAGTAGGACCATCCGTTTCTTGGGTGTTAGGGCTCTATGAACCCTGTCTATCTCAAGTCGCTCCACCGGTATTGACGGTTGCAATTCCTGAAAAAGCGCTATCAGTGTGGCTTGTAAGTCGATAACAGATTCAGGTATTCCTCTAATGCGTAAATTAGAGCGTCTCGCACAATTTTCATAATCTTCCAATCATGTTTGTAAAATGGTATTTTCTTCTTTAACGTTATCAATCTCCGTCGAGTAATTCAGGGTATAATTTTCCACATCATCAACTCTAGTTTCAGACATAAGTTGGCCCAGATCTCTGATCTCTTTAGTGAGACTAGAGGTAATATGGTCTGAGGCATATTTTAATGATTTTTGGAACATTTTTTCAATTTGTTTTAATATGGCTGGAGTGGCCATTTTATCCTGAGAGGTAACATTAGCTTTTTCCAGTGCAAAATCATTAAAATTTGAGTGGACTGGAGAATAAGTAGTTGCGTTTAAGACTTCATTAGCATTGTGTGACGTTTCTGAGGGGGCCTTCTGAAGCGCCAATTTAACTTTCTGAGGCGGCGCTGATTGCCGTTTTTCGGCTTCATGGAGGGCCGTTCATTTTCGGGAAAAGAGCCCTGATAAGTGTCACAGATCAAGGAGGAATACTTTCAGGTAAACGCGGAGTACCCATGCTCATTTGGCTGTTCCCTCCTTCAGGTAATGGAGCTTTAGGCAGGGGCGACCATACCGCTCAGCTCAATGCATGCGCTCCCTCTCACTGAGGGTTCTTACCTCACAGACTATATGGGTGAATATTTATGATGGATACAACTACTTTCCTCACATGTTTGGACTGAGCTACAAAAATAAAAGGGATGGGACTGCCCACTCCTTTATACCAACTACTTTGCGTCACAGCTCACTTCACCCCTCTCCATAATATCCCACTTCATAGCATTCAATTTCAAGGCCCCCCCACTGCTCAACATGAAAGACTGTTTGTATGCTGGACAATTGTATTTTATTCTCTCCCCTCATGGACACTTCAGCTTACTTAATAAGTTCCCTCTCGTGGAACATAACAACCAATGATAAGTAACCCTAATGGGTCTATATATAACCTTCCAAGACAAACCTTCTTAGAACCATTTTGAGTTATCCTAATTCCAAGATATACACACAAAGTATTATTTTGAGGTCTCCTACTTCACAGAATATATGGGTGAATATTTACAATGGATGCAGCTACTCTCCTCAGATGTTTGGACTGAGCTACAAAGATAACAGGGATGAGACTGCCCCCTCCAATATATGCCTTGTGGCTCATCTCACCTCCTTTTCATAATATCACACTTTGTAGCTGTCAATTCCACGACATCTCACTGCTCAACATGAAAGATTATTTGCATGATGTGCAATTATATTTTTTACCCCACCTCATGGAAACATGGAAACATGAGCATACTCATTATGTTTTCCGCTCATGGAGCATAACGTCCAGTGATAAGTAACCCAAATGGGACTATATTACCTTTAAACATATATCCTGCCCCTCTTCAAGCCACCAAGAGAAAGATCAATTTTTATATTCGACAACAACTTATTTAAAGCCCACGGGAGTCACATTTCAAACACAGGTAAAAAATTGTTTACATTCATTTAAAAACAGCAAGTCATACATGTATAACAAAGATAGAAGTACATTCTAAACACTATACAGTTCAATTACTGAAACTTTTGCATAGAACCTATATGTCTTTATTGATATCCGCCATCATTCTGGAAAATCTGTGATGGTATTCTCAACGCGTTTCGCAAGTTCAAAAGAGAATATCTGGAGACAAAGGATACACATAAGTACCAATAATATATATAACAAAAAAACCTCCAAGCCCCACCATATGTCACACATCACATATTTGACTTAGAGTTGTGAGAGTTGTGGCCAAATTCCACCTTGATATAATAGTATGGCAAGCAGATTATTCAAATCAAATGTCTTCCAAGTATGTACAAAAAGGAGAGGCCAGAATGAAACAACCCACAGGTCCACTGTTTTCTAACAGGGAGTTGTAGATACGTGGGGAGAGGGAGAGGAAACCAAGCACTCCCATGGTGAGGCCCCAGGTGTGAGTGTCAGATCCAAAAAGATACATCCAAATCCTAAAAAATCAAAAAAATTAATCTAATCAACTAGAGAACATATATATATATATATATATATATATATATATATATATATATATATATATATAAAATAGATGAGTGTATGAATTAATATACATAATATCAAGTCCTAAAGGTGATAATGTCAAAAATGTGCAATAATTGGTGCTAACTATATACAGTGATAGCTTTAAAGGGCAGATGCTAATTGCCAGATGAACCCACTAATAAGCTCACAAAAACCCAACTCTGATTACTTCCATAAATCTGTGAGTGAAGTAAAAAAGCTAAGTAGTGTTAGTAGTGTTAGTAGTGTTAGTGAAAGACCACATACTAACAAACATAAAAAAACTGTGATGGTAGAAAGTAAGGGACCCCTGCATTTGCTGGGACTTCCCAGTGTCATGACTACTGTAAAAAACAATGAACCTAAAAAACAAAACAAATGCCCCCAAATGCTAAACAGTTATCCCCACTGAATCTATGGCATAATGTGCATGCATCATAGCAAGTGAATGTGTCACCTCAAACTAAAGACTAAAAGCATGCAATATGGAAAAATTTACCTTATTCAAAAGCAGCAGAAAGTATCAACCAGCCTGGTCTCATGCACAGATGAATAACAACTGAGAGAGCTACTTCTTGGCTATATAAAGCCCACATCTCCATCCCCACCCATCCAGCTAATTGCCAGGTGAACCCACTAATAAGCTTACAGAAACCCAACTCTGTTGACTTACATAAATCTGTGAATAAAGTAAAAAACCCCAATAGCTGAGTAGTGTTAGTGAAAGACCCCATACTAGCAAACATAATAAATGGTGATGATAGAAAGTGGGGGGTCCCTGCATTTTCTTGGACCTCCCAGTGTCATAACTACTCTAAAAAAAGTGCAATGACCCTCAAAAACAAAACAAAATGACCCCAAACACTAAACAGTGATCCCCACTGAATCTATGGCATTATATGCATGCAACATAGCAAGTGAATATATCACTTCAAACTAAAAACTAAAAAACGTGCAAGATGAAAAATGTACCTTATTCAAAAGCAGCTGTTACTCACCTGGGACACGAGCCTAATGTACAGAGGATGGCCTCTCATACAACTACGGCTCGTGGACCACTGACAGTGGTACAGCAGCCACAGGAGCACGGTGGGGTAGGAGTGCCTGTAAGTTCAGTAGTTTGTGTAGTAGCAGAAGTCAGCAGGCAGGTAGTAGATGAGCTGACATGATGCTTGACTGGTGGCAGGCTTGGGATGAACAACATGGAGTAGTACCAGATGCAGGCTTGCAGGGCTGGGAGCTGTAGCTGGATGAGCGCAATGCAGGGTAGGTAACAATCGGGCAGGTCAGGCATAGACAGTAGGCAGAAGGAAGGTCAGGTCACAAGCTGAGTAGTACCGGGAGATCAGCAGACAGAATCAGCAGGCAGGATCAGAGTCTAAAGGCAAGCTGGGTTAAGACAGGCAGCAGACAATCACAGGTAACGACAAGCTGGATCAGGATCAGAGGTCACACAGATAACAGGAAACAACACAGAAGCTGCAGACCAAACAGCAATAAACCTCTGTAGGAGCCTTGTTTAAATAGCCCACCTGGTATCAGCATTGTGTGCACCAATGCCCATGTACACGTGTGGTGCCCTTACATGGAGAACCTGTCTTCCCTGACATTGACCCCTCCCTATGTGCAACCTCCGGGTGCCCAACTGGTTCTTCTTTTGCGGGTTCCTGCGGAAATCTGTGGTATGTACATTTCGTGCAGGTTCACAGGAATTCTCTTCTGGACCATAACCCTTCCACTTAATTAAATATTCTGTCTGACCCCTTCTTTTCCTGCAGGCTAACACAGCCTCAAACTCAAATTCCTCATCCCCATCCATAATAATAGGCATGGGAGGACCAGGTCTATGATCCAGAAATGGATCTGACACAACAGGCTTTAGCAAGGATACATGAAACACTGGGTGGATTTTAAAAGACACAGGTAAGGTTCATTTAAAAAAGAAACATCATTAATTTTTCTCCTTACCGGAAATGGTCCTACAAACCTTGGTGCCAGCTTCTTTGAAGGACATGTCATCTTCAGATTAGTTGTGGAAAGCCATACCTGGTCTCCTGGTTGCAAGATCAGTTCCCCCTTCTTTTCTTGTTTTCTTGTCAAATGATTTCTTGCTGTCCTCCTGTGCTTTCGCAGTGGTTTTCTGCAACAACATATTATTTTGAGAGAAAAAGTCCAGAGTATCCTGAATGGCTGGAACGGAAGATTCTGTGACAAGGTTAGGTAAGAAGGTGGGGTGGAATTAGCAAAGAACGGAGATTGCTTGGTGGCAGAGTGGTTGGCATTGTTGTAAGCAAATTCCACCAGGGGTAATAAGGGGTAATAATGATACCCAATAATCCTGGAGAAAAGAAGTAATGCCCCGTACACACGGTCGGACTTTGTTCAGACATTCCGACAACAAAATCCTAGGATTTTTTCTGACGGATGTTGGCTCAAACTTGTTTTGCCTACACACGGTCGCACAAAGTTGTCGGAATTTCCGATCGCCAACAACGCGGTGACGTACACCACGTACGACGAGACTAGAAAAGGCCGGTTCAGAACCAAGCGCGGCACCCTTTAGGCTCCTTTTGCTAATCTCGTGTTAGTAAAAGTTTGGTGAGAGACGATTCGCGTTTTTTCAGACTCGTGGCTTTCAGATCGTTTTCTGACGTTCAGTTTGTGCTTGTGGGTTTGTATCTGCTCTTCAGTGCGTGCAGTCAGTTCGTATCGGAGTTTTCTGTGTGATCTTGCCTGCTCGTTGCTGTTTTTCAGGTCGCTCTTCACAGGCCTTGCTGTTTTTCAGTGCGTTCTGTTACTTCGTTCTGAGCAGCCGACCGTTTTCTAGCCATGTTTCGTATGCGTACTCCTCATAGAGTTCGTGCTGTGCGGGGGCTTGGTGTTGGGGTCCTGACCTTGACACAAGTCCAGTCCATGAACAGGGTGGGGAGGAGTTCATGGACCAAGAATTGGTTGCTTCAGCGTGACCAGTTCTGTCATATGCCTTTGCTCCGTGAGATCCGTGAGAATAATCCTGATGATTTCAGGAACTTTCTCAGGATGACGGACCCTGTGTTTCACCGTTTGTTGGCTTCGCTGACCCCCTATATCAGCAGGCAGGATACCTGCATGAGGCAAGCCATCACTCCGGAGCAGAGGTTGGTCGCTACCTTGCGGTATTTGGCCACAGGGAGAAGTCTGCAGGACTTGAAGTTCTCGACAGGCATCTCCCCCCAGGCTCTGGGGATCATTATCCCAGAGACCTGTTCTGCCATCATCCAGGTCCTGCAGAAGGAGTATATGAAGGTAAGATTTTTATCCTTTTATATCCCATTTTATTGTATTTAATGTTTGATAATATATTGTATTTCTTCCCTCATTCCCTAATTACCATGATTGTAATATGCTGTGAATGTCGCCTTTGTTCTCATGCATGCTGGATTTTTAGGTAATTATTATTTTATGTCCTTCATACATATTTGCCCTTCAATAACCTCCCCAGCATGGTGTCTCCTGCCCTATATTCACCTCATGTAGTCACTTAACAATGTATTTTATCAGCTCCATAGTAGTGCTTTACCCCAAACACCCCCTAAAATGTTTGGAAATGTTATTTTTGATTTAAATTCAGGCAAAGTGCCAGAGGCTTTTTTTTGTGGTGTCCCCAAATTTTTTTTAACCCTCCCCCCCCAACTGCTAAGTCAGCTGATCCCAATTCTCTATCTATCCTCAATCATCTATCTGCTGACTTTGCCAAACCCATACACACTATACCCACCTCTTTACTGGTCAGATTTAGGGATGAATTCCCCAAAGCATGTAGTGCAAGGGCCTGCCTGTATACTTTCCAATGGTACTGTTTAAAGTTTTTGTATCCTATTATTATCTTGATAGGTAATAGCAGAATGTTCAAATGTGCTCAAATGTGTACAGTGTGTATTTATATCTTTGTAATATGACACTTCTTACCTGTCCAGTGGTCTGCCAATAGTGTAACTAAGGAGGGGCTGTTCCAAGTAATACCCTGTATTTAGGCATTCATCTCTCAATGAAGTGAAGAGGGTTACCTGTCCAAGAGTTCCCCCCCCTATAATGTTAGAAATGGCCCATGAGAGGGGGGGAGGGGGAATATGATAGGTGTACCTTATACTTTGGCCTTGTTAAATTCCCCTTAGTAAATGCTATCTGGAGGTTGCCCCATAATGTTTGTGTCTAATCTGCTTGCCATGTTTCTGTGAAAAAATAGTAAGGTTTATTTTTTTTTTCCTCAACAGTTTCCTTCAACGCCACAGGAATGGCAGACTGTGGCCTCCCACTTTGCCCAGCGGTGGGACTTTCCTAACTGCGGAGGGGCAATTGATGGGAAACATGTCCACATCGTCCCACCACCCAACTCGGGGTCGTACTATTATAATTACAAGGGGTTTAATAGTATAGTGATGTTGGCGGTGGTGTCGGCTAATTACGAGTTCTTGTATGTGGACGTGGGGAAGAATGGCCGGATGTCCGATGGTGGAGTGATCGCCCAGACGGAGTTCTACAGGCATCTCCAGAATGGCAGCTTGGACTTGCCACCTCCAGAGGACAATGTTGAAGGTCTCCCATTTGTGTTTGTTGCTGATGAAGCAATTGCGCTGGGGGACCACCTCATGCGGCCATTCCCGATGAGGACCCTCACCCCGGAACAGAGGGTTTTTAATTACCGGCTGGCCAGAGCCTGAAGAGTGGTGGAGAACACATTTGGAATCCTGGCCAGCCGGTTCCGATTATTTCTGACACCCATCCATATGGCGGAGTATAAACTGAACCATATAATACTTGCCTGCTGTGTTCTCCATAATTTTTTAAGAAAACATTCAGCCAACTATGCTGGCTCAGTTGGGCCTGAGTCCGGAATCCCTAATCCATCAACACTGACGGCGCTTGAAAGTGGCCGTCCTGGCTTGCCCTCCCTGAATGCCTGTGATGTCCGGTTACGCTACCTGGAGTTCTTTGCGGGTAGGGGGGCTATCAATATGCCAGACAATCTGTGACACCTTTTTCAAATAAAAAACAACCAAAAGAAATTCTTGGTGGACATTTACTGCTTGTGTTTGTTTTAGCTGACCCTGACAGAAATGTGTTGAGTGCAGAAAATGTCGTGATTGGGTAACCTTATAAAAAACAGTGTTGGCTGGTACTTCCTAAATGCAAAAACACATTTCACTACAAGTGCACTTGCAACTGCACTGAACCTGCACTTGTAGTGCAAAGAGGATTTGCCCTTAGGAAATAACCCCCATTTTTGCATAAAACAGCAATTACATCACCCCAAAAGTGTTGTAATGTTGAGACAATAATCCACACATTCTTGAGTAAGGCACTTTTTTATACGTGCACAATCACATGTGCATTTCCCAAAGGTTTTTAAAACAAACCAACATGTTTGTTGTATAACAATGTTTGCAGTAGCATTATGAAAAATCAAAATATCCATTTCAGATAAAACAGGCCTGTGTAAAACCAACAAGAAAGCCAAAAAACTTGAACTTACAAAGTTCACATTAGGTAAAACCTGAAGGCTATATCAGACATCAGTATTTAGGAACTGGGTTTGATATAGCGTTCAGATGGGGGGAAATCACCCCTGGAAAAGCCAAATTTGGAAGATGCACACCAATTTACGAATGTCAACATGTGCTATCTGCCATCAGGGGGGATCAAGGGACGTGTTTGGGGGGAGCAAGCCCTTCCTCAACGCTACTTTATAATTGAGGAAGGGGTTGCACCCCCAAAACGTGTCCATTGATATCCCGTGATGGCAGATAGCACATGTTGGCACACTGTGTGCATCCTCCAAATTTGGCTTTTCGAAACATTTAAAAAATTTTGGTACGATAAAACAGGTGATTTTGTAGGGTTTAAATTCGCCCCAAAACATCAATGATGTTATTATTTTTTTTAATAACATCACTGACTTGTTGCTGGATGTTTTGCAATTGGAGATTACACCCCATGATCTCCCCGATCAGTATCTGGGCACTTTCAGATGTAAAGCGTTCTGGATCACGATCACCTAAAAAGAGATAAAGAACAAAAAAAAAAGGTCTCAAAAATCTGCCACCAGCCATCTCTTTTACCTGAGCCTGTGGTCGCAGACACTCACCTGTTGTGGTGCCAATCTCCACCACATCTTCTTCTTCCTCCTGCTCAGCTTCTTGGGTTGGGGGTATTTCCCCTTCTTCCAGGAGGGGGGGGGTCTCTGGTCTCCTGGGATGAGGGGTGTCCTCCGAGTCTTTTCTCCCCTATGTAAAACAAAAATGGTATACTTAGCACACAGATATTTGATGGCAGAACTAGAAATAGGAAACATTGCTCGGAAGTGGGGTACAATTGTCTATTTTAGCAGAGTTCCAAGATGTATATTTTATATTGCCCTTTGTCAAGCTGCAATACTTTACCTGTTTGGTACAAGCTTCACAGATGTAACCCCCCCTATAGTATACACTGGAGCACCTGTGTGGCCCCCCCCTAATAAAAATGGTGTTCTTGTGTCCCACACTAGTGCTCCAGTGTCCAGATGTGAAAACAGCTGCTCAGTGTCCTCTCCTTACACACAATCTAGTTTGCATTTCATTCTAGTAACAAACCCATCTACACAAACAAATATTTGGCATCCAAGTAGGCCCCCAAAAATGTGTGAAAATGCATATGGCCTAAACAATGGTGTTCTAGAGGCCGAAAGAAAAATGTTTGATACGAACGAATAATGTGCCCATGAACATTAAAGTTGACCTTTTGAAACGTTACAACTAATAAAAGCATATGGAGCAGAACGAACGTAATAAAGACAGAAAGAATAGGAACACAGCACAACTACTTACTTTTTTGCAGCACTCTCCGGATCTTTCGGTACTGCTCTGGCTCTCTCAACTTCAGGTCCGACCACCGCTTCCTGAGCTGATCTTTAGACCTTCGTACCCCGAAATTCCGCTCAAGACTCCTGACCACTTTCGCCATGATCTTGGCCTTTCGGATGTTCGGGTTGGGGTAAGGCCCATATTTTCCGTCATAGTCGGACTTCCTCATGATGTCGACCATCTCCAACATCTCCCCAAACGACATATTTGTGGCCTTAAAACGTCTCCTTCTGGATCGGGACGTGCCTGGATCCGCCCTTTCCTCCTCCTCCTCCTCGTTGCTACAATTAGCCCGCACCTGCTGTATGTCCGCCATCATGCTCTTCCCCCACTGCGCCGAACGAAAAGGGGCGGGGAATACACTAGAAAGGACGTCAGGGGCGGGCGGAGTTACACGCATGCGCAGTGTATATAAAGCGTAACACGCGTGCGTATTACGTTTGATCTGTGAGCGGAGGAAGGAGCATTGGACGCGGCGACCGTAAGAACGAAGGTAAGAGACAAACTTGGGCCTATACTGCTTCTAGATTGAGGCCTATATTGTAACAAGATTAGGAGAGTTTGGTGTGACATTAGGCTTTGTCTTGTGTTGTGTCTTGCAGTGAACATGGATATGGTACTGAAAGATAAGGACTTGATTTCAGTCTTCATAGAGATGCTAAGGGAGCTGCCCTGTCTGTGGGAGATTAAACACCCCCATTACAAGAACCAAGCAAAGAGGAAGGCAGCACTGGAGCAATTGTGTGAAATTGTGAAGCAGGTGATCCCCACGGCAGACATCACTTTTTTAAAGATTTTCATTGGTGGCCTGAGGAGCACATATCTGAGGGAGCGCAATAAAGTCCTGGATTCGCAGAGATCCGGAGCAGCAGGTGACATCTATGTCCCCAGGATGTTGTACTACGACAGGCTGCACTTTCTGGCAGGCCAGACTGAACCCAGGCCATCCCTCTCCAGTCTTCCTTCCACGCTTCCTTCCCCCCCGGCTGAGGCTTCTGACGCCCAACCTGGGCCTTCCAGGCCGCATGTGGAGGAGCCCAGATTGAGCCAGGTATAGCATTCCTCTAAATATTTCTGCTTGTCCAATCAATGATGTGAACTATATGTTAGTTGGGAGTACTAATTAAGGATTGTGATTGATGATGCAAAACATTAAAACTATGTCCCTTTTTCATACACAGGGAAGTCTCAGCCAGGAGGTGGCCGAGCCGAGCCGGCTGGCTGATCTGCAGGTCCCTCCATCCCCCCTGGAAAGAGAAAGTGGCAGTAGGAGGAGTACCCTAGAAGAGGCAGCTATCAGATTCTTTTGTAGGGCTACAGAGGTCCTGGGAGGAACCACACACCAGGCAGGAGAACATTGCTGCATTCATAGCATATAAAATGCAGAGGATGGAGGAGGGCCAAAAAGCCATGTGTGAGGCCCTCATATCTGAGGCTCTGGCGAAAGGTATGAGGGGCCAAATTACACCTCACACACAGCTTTGGGATGGTCCTCCTCCTCCTCCTGCAGGTCCTACTCCTCCTCCAGGTCCTACTCCTCCTCCTGCCACATCTCCAACTGCACAGCCACAGCTCGGAAGGAAGTGTGAAAGGAAGACCAGAGAGTGATTGCCCTGGATCCAGTCTGGTCGGCCAAAAGATGCAGCCTCTTGTGGTACCACAGCCTGCGGACACAGATGTCATCTGCTGCTATCCGAGTCTCTGTGAATCCCGGACCAGACTGCCCTCCCTTACATATGGACTCCTCAGGCCACCAATTTTGATGTTTAAGTATTGATGTCTGCCGTGGGGGTCCCAGGCTTCACTAATTTCTGCTGTTGATCCAGTGTTGCCTTCCTCTTTGTTTGGTTCTGATCCCTTAATAAAGGATTTTTGTTTTGAATTATACTCTCCTATGTGTTTTACTTCAAAAATGACAGTTGGTTTGTGAGGATTCAAGTACATTTCTAATATAAAATGTGAAATGAACAAGGGTCACCAACAACAAACAATCTCCTTGAGATTAAATAATAAAAGATATCAATGGTGTTCGGGTAACTTGACACACAAAACACACACAAAAATATTCTGGAGTAAAAATAAAAATAACATTGAACAAAGATCAGCCTTGGAAAAAATCCAAACATTAAAGAAAAAAAAAGGCTTAAAATAAAAAAAAAAAAAAACATAAAAAATATAAAACTGTCAGATGTGACAACTAGGGATGAGCTTCGAGTTCGAGTCGAACTCATGTTCGACTCGAACATTGGCTGTTCGCAAGTTCACCGAACAGCGAACAATTTGGGGTGTTCGCGGCAAATTCAAATGCCGCGGAACACCCTTTAAAAGTCTATGGGAGAAATCAAAAGTGCTAATTTTAAAGGCTAATATGCAAGTTATTGTCTATAAAAAGTGTTTGGGGACCTGGGTCCTGCCCCAGGGGACATGGATCAATGCAAAAAAAAGTTTTAAAAACGGCCGTTTTTTCAGGAGCAGTGATTTTAATAATGCTTAAAGTCAATCAATAAAAGTGTAATATCCCTTTAAATTTCGTACCTGGGGGGTGTCTATAGTGTGCCTGTAAAGGGGCGCATGTTTCCTGTGTTTAGAACAGTCTGACAGCAAAATGACATTTTGAAGGAAAAAACTCATTTAAAACTACTCGCGGCTATTGCATTGCCGACAATACACATAGAAGTTCATTGATAAAAACGGCATGGGAATTCCCCAAAGGGGAACCCCGAACCAAAATTTAAAAAAAAAATGACGTGGTTGTCCCCCTAAATTCCATACCAGGCCCTTCAGGTCTGGTATGGATATTAAGGGGAACCCCGGCCAAAATTTAAAAAAAAAAATGACGTGGGGTTCCCCCTAAATTCCATACCAGACCCTTCAAGTCTGGTATGGATTTTAAGGGGAACCCCGCGCCAAAAAAAAAAAAAAACGGCGTGGGGTCCCCCCAAAAATCCATACCAGACCCTTATCCGAGCACGCAACCTGGCAGGCCGCAGGAAAAGAGGGGGGGACGAGAGTGCGGCCCCCCCTCCCTCCTGAACCGTACCAGGCCACATGCCCTCAACATTGGGAGGGTGCTTTGGGGTAGCCCCCCAAAACACCTTGTCCCCATGTTGATGAGGACAAGGGCCTCATCCCCACAACCCTGGCCGGTGGTTGTGGGGGTCTGCGGGCGGAGGGCTTATCGGAATCTGGAAGCCCCCTTTAACAAGGTGACCCCCAGATCCCAGCCCCCCCCTGTGTGAAATGGTAAGGGGGTACATAAGTACCCCTACCATTTCACGAAGAAAGTGTCAAAAATGTTAAAAATGACAAGAGACAGTTTTTGACAATTCCTTTATTTAAATGCTTCTTCTTTCTTCTATCTTCCTTCATCTTCTGGTTCTTCTGGTTCTTCTGGCTCTTCTGGTTCTTCCTCCGGCGTTCTCGTCCAGCATCTCCTCCGCGGCGTCTTCTATCTTCTTCTCCTCGGGCCGCTCCGCACCCATGGCATGGGGGGAGGCTCCCGCTCTTCTCTTCTTCTTTTCTTCTCTTCTTCTCTTCTTCTTTTCTTCTTTTCTTCTCCGGGCCGCTCCGCAATCCATGCTGGCATGGAGGGAGGCTCCCGCTGTGTGACGGCGCTCCTCGTCTGACAGTTCTTAAATAAGGGGGGGGGGGCGGGGCCACCCGGTGACCCCACCCCCCTCTGACGCACGGTGACTTGACGGGACTTCCCTGTGACGTCACGGGGAATGCCACAGGGAAGTCCCGTCAAGTCACCGTGCGTCAGAGGGGGGCGGGGTCACCGGGTGGCCCCGCCCCCCGTTATTTAAGAACTGTCAGACGAGGAGCGCCGTCACACAGCGGGAGCCTCCCTCCATGCCAGCATGGATTGCGGAGCGGCCCGGAGAAGAAAATGAAGAAGAGAAGAAGAGAAGAAAAGAAGAAGAGAAGAGCGGGAGCCTCCCCCCCATGCCATGGGTGCGGAGCGGCCCGAGGAGAAGAAGACAGAAGACGCCGCGGAGGAGATGCTGGACGAGAACGCCGGAGGAAGAACCAGAAGAGCCAGAAGAACCAGAAGAACCAGAAGATGAAGGAAGATAGAAGAAAGAAGAAGCATTTAAATAAAGGAATTGTCAAAAACTGTCTCTTGTCATTTTTAACATTTTTGACACTTTCTTCGTGAAATGGTAGGGGTACTTATGTACCCCCTTACCATTTCACACAGGGGGGGGCCGGGATCTGGGGGTCACCTTGTTAAAGGGGGCTTCCAGATTCCGATAAGCCCCCCGCCCGCAGACCCCCACAACCACCGGCCAGGGTTGTGGGGATGAGGCCCTTGTCCTCATCAACATGGGGACAAGGTGTTTTGGGGGGCTACCCCAAAGCACCCTCCCAATGTTGAGGGCATGTGGCCTGGTACGGTTCAGGAGGGAGGGGGGGCCGCACTCTCGTCCCCCCCTCTTTTCCTGCGGCCTGCCAGGTTGCGTGCTCGGATAAGGGTCTGGTATGGATTTTTGGGGGGACCCCGCGCCGTTTTTTTTTTTTTTTTTTGGCGCGGGGTTCCCCTTAAAATCCATACCAGACCTGAAGGGTCTGGTATGGAATTTAGGGGGAACCCCACGTCATTTTTTTTTTTAATTTTGGCCGGGGTTCCCCTTAATATCCATACCAGACCTGAAGGGCCTGGTATGGAATTTAGGAGGACTCCCACGTCATTTTTTTTTTTAAATTTTGGTTCGGGGTTCCCCTTTGGGGAATTCCCATGCCGTTTTTATCAATGAACTTCTATGTGTATTGTCGGCAATGCAATAGCCGCGAGTAGTTTTAAATGAGTTTTTTCCTTCAAAATGTCATTTTGCTGTCAGACTGTTCTAAACACAGGAAACATGCGCCCCTTTACAGGCATACTATAGACACCCCCCAGGTACGAAATTTAAAGGGATATTACACTTTTATTGTTTGACTTTAAGCATTATTAAAATCACTGCTCCTGAAAAAACGGCCGTTTTTAAAACTTTTTTTTGCATTGATCCATGTCCCCTGGGGCAGGACCCAGGTCCCCAAACACTTTTTATGACAATAACTTTCATATAAGCCTTTAAAATTAGCACTTTTGATTATTCATGTTCGTGTCCCATAGACTTTAACGGTGTTCGCATGTTCGAACGAACTTTTTTCCTGTTCGCATGTTCTGGTGCGAACCGAACAGGGGGGTGTTCGGCTCATCCCTAGTGACAACTAATAACAATATATTCAGGGAATCCCACTAAAAAAACACAAATAAAACTTTGTGAGAAGTGTGTGTGAATATGAGCAGCAAAACTACTTCATTCTTGTCACATTATAAAGAAGAAGAGAGTGCGCTGTATTAAACCATTTTTTACATTGCAGCGTGACGAAAGTGCTGTATCCATTGCGAACGCTAAGTTTACCAGAATGAGCTGTCCCGTGTCGGAATTTCTTCTGAGCATGCGTGGCACTTTGTGCGTCGGAACAGGCCACACACGGTCGGAATTGACGCGATCAGATTTTGTTGTCGGAAAATTTTATCTCCTGCTGTCCAACTTTGTGTGTCAGAAAATCCGATGGAAAATGTCCGATGGCGCCCACACACGGTCGGAATTTCCGATAACACGCTCCGATCGGACATTGTCCATCGGAAAATCCGACCGTGTGTACGGGGCATAAAACAACGGATGTATTGTTCTAGGGTTTAATTAGTCCATTCTGTCTGCCCATTAGATTGCGAATGGTAAGCAGAACAGAATGAGAGTTCAGTCTGTAAGGTCTCGCACAAGGCTTTCCAAAATCTGGGCGTGAATTGGACACTGCAATCAGACACGATGTTTGCAGGGACTCCATGGAGTCTGACCATTTCTTTTATGAAAACTCGAGCAGTTTCTGCAGCCAATGGTGTACTCTTTAGAGGAATGAAATAAGCCATCTTTGATAAGCGAGCCACTACCACAAAGATAGCGGTACATTCTTTAGATGGTGGAAGTTCAACTATAAAATCCATAGAAATCATCTTTCACTTTCTGTCAGGTATAAGCAGAGGTCTGAGTAATCCCCAAGATTTGTTAAGGGTACTTTTTTTTTCTTTTTCAAAAATAACTTTTATTGAGCATAAAAGAAAAAAAAAAGTATATAAACACGTGGGTGAATAGTGCAACATGCACTACATTTACGCATTAGTCCAATTGACATATACATCATACGTTGCGTTTATCACGTCATACAGCTGATTTATACAGTACAGTGGTTTGGGGAATTGAGAGGAAGAGCTTTCATATTAGAGTCTAACGGGTAAGTAGGCGATATGTAGCCAAGGGGAGGGAGGGGTCAAGAGGGAAATCGTGGACTCACCAAAAGAACAGTAAACTTAATTCCTTACATCACTAGTGGATGTATCCTCAAGCCATCTATCCCAAATTTTGTAGAATTTATCAGGGCAGCCCTTATATATATACAGTATTTTTTTTTGTAGGAGAGAGTAGTATTAACTCTTCTAATCCATTGCTACAGCATAGGGGGGGTTCCCCTCATCCATGTTCTAGCGATCTGCAGCCTGGCAAGGAATAGTGTTTCTTGCAGAAATGTATTCAAGTATTTGTCGCTTTCAGAGAGTGAAAGGAGCCCTAGTACACATTGACGGGGGCATAGAGACAATGGGGAGCCCATGCGATCATGTAGGAATCTTACCACCTGGGTCCAGAACCCCTGTATGGAGGGACAAGCCCATAGTAGATTAAAAAAAGGAGGCTATGTGGTGACCGCAGTTTGGGCAGCTGGGGTCATGTCCATGTCTGTATTTAGATATGCAGTATGGAGTCAGATACGATCTATGAAGGATATATAGATGGGAAATGTGGTCAGAGAGTGTCAACATGGGCCCCTCTTCGGTGATATGGGGTGATCCGCGGGGTTCGTAGAACAGGATTTGGAAGGGGTGAGAAAACGGGCCAGAGGATTGTGGGCAAACCATGTGGGAGTAGCGAGTTTTGTCAGAGAGATTAAAGTGGAAAAAATTAGAGAGTTGGGCTGCTATGTAATATGTAGAGAGGTCAGGAAGCGCGGTACCGCCTAGGTCAGTCGGGCATTTCAGGATCCTCCACGACAACTTATGACGGGAAGAGCCCCATATGAAAGTATTAAGGATAGATTCCATTGCTTTAAATATACGCGAGGGGAGATGTACTGGGGCCTGCCAAAATATATAAAGTAGTTTGGGAAGAAGGATCATTTTCACCAGACTTATACGGCCCATAACCCCTAGGGGGAGTCTGGACCATACCTGTTTTTTAAGTTTTAGTGTATTGAATAGTGGCTCAATGTTAAGGGTGATAAAATCAAGGAGAGATTGTGAGATGTGAATACCTAGGTACTTGATGGTGCTTGCTCTAACAAGAGGGAGGGCTTGATCGGCCGTGGGGGCTTCTATATCTAATAGGATTTGGGACTTAGTCCAGTTTATCTGGAGCCCAGAAAACGCCCCGAAGGCTGTAATAATGTGAAGAGCAGTCTGAAGTGAGGAGCATGTCATTAGCATAGAGGCTTATCAACTCTGTTATCTGACCACAGCAGAAGCCCTTGATGTCAGGGTGGCACCGAAGTGCTATCGCAAGGGGTTCTACTGCGAGGGCGTAAAGCATAGGTGAGATGGGGCAGCCCTGACGTGTACCGTGAGATAGTGGGAAGGAGGGAGAGACTCTACCATCTACCTGGATATGCGCTGTGGGGGCCTGATAGAGAAGCTGGAGCCATTTTATTAATTCTTCACACACTCCCATAAATAGCTCCATTCCACAGAATCAAACGCTTTGGCGGCGTCCAAGCTGACCACTACTCTGGTGCCTATATCTGTGTGCTGGGATTGGAGATTCATGTAGAGCCGTCTGAGATTAAAGGCCGTGTTTTTGTCCGGCATGAAGCCGGTCTGATTGGGGTGTATTAAGCTGGAGATCACTTTATTGAGGCGCAGGGCCAGAATTTTGGCAAGTATCTTGACGTTGAGTTGGAGGAGGGATATGGGTCTGTATGATTCGGGAAAGAGCGGGTCTTTGCCCAGTTTGGGTATGAGGACGATAAGGGCTTCATTCTTGGATTTTGGGAGAGTGTTAGTGTCAAATATATGTGTATATAGTTTACATAGCTTGGGGGTTAGAGCCTCACTAAACTGTTTGTAGAACTCAAGGGGGAGCCCGTCGGAGCCAGGTGCTTTGGATGTAGGGAGTAGAGCCAGAGCCTCTGTGATGCATTCTACGGTTATAGGTGCTTCCAATTGGGCAATTTGTGGAGGTGAGAGTGTGGGGAAGTCTATATCCTGTAAGAATTCTGAGAGTTCGGCTTGAGAGTGTTGGGAAGTGGAAGAGTAAAGTGCAAAGCAGAAGGACCTAAATTCCTCAGCCACCTGGTCAGGATCTGTTATCTTGGCCCCAGAGGTCATCTGAAGAGAGACCACTACCGGGGGTTTGTGATCCAGATGGGCCATGTAGGCGAGCAGCTTACCTGCTTTTTCACCATGTTCGAAAGTGCGTTGTTTGTTAAAGAAAATACCTTGTTTAGCCTTTTCAAAGTGTAGCTGGTTTGTGAATCTGGACTGAATGTGTACAAGGGAGGCATTGGCAGCTGTTGGGTTGTTCTGAAAGGCTTGTTTTAGGGTGTTGAGGCGGTCCTCTGCCTGGCAGAATAACTGTTTGGAGATGGCCTTGTGTTGATTAATACGTGTGGAGAGGACCATACGGGCGTGTATTTTAAAGGCCTCCCATATGGATCCAACCAAGGCTGAGCCATCATTCGTGCAAAAGTAGTGACCCCACTCACGTTGGATGTTGTCCAGATCTGGGAGGATGGTGAGCCAAAAAGGGTTCAGCCTCCAGATCCAGGCAGTGGGGGGAGATGGTAGCCCTAATTTGATCCAATAGGGAGAGTGGTCAGATAGCACTCTGACATCGAATCCTACATCAATGAGGTGAGGGAGAAGAGGAGAGGCAAGGAAAATAAAATCTATGCTGGACATAGATGACCGTGAAGGAGTGAAGCAGGAGAAGCGTGATTGTGTCGGATGTAGATGTCTCCAAGTGTCAGTGAGGGCAAATTCTGTGAGGAATTTACCAAATCTGGTGGTGTGAGTTGTAGAAGGTGGAGGGTTAGCAGGGTTTAGTCTGTCCAGATGTGGGGCTATGACCGTGTTGAAATCCTCTGCCCAGATTGCTGGCACTGAAGGATGTTGGGACATGAAAGCAACACCCATCTGTAACATGGCAAACTGAAATGGGGGAGGGACATAGAAGGCCATGAGTAGGACCTCCAGTCCCCCTATGGTAGCATGCAAGAACAATGACCAGTCCTGGGGGTCTGACTGCAAGGTGTGAAGCTGAAATTGTACCGTTTTGGCGACAAGAACCGCAATCCCATGGGAGTTAGAGGTGTGTGGGGCCTGAGACAGCCAGCCCACCCACGGCTTTTTGAGACACAGCTGTTTCTAACCTACAAGATGAGTCTCAACAAGGATAGAAATATCTGCTCATTGGGATTTGAGATGTGAGAGAACCGCAGTTCGTTTAGCCCTCTCACCGAGGCCCCGGACATTCCAAGTTAGAATTTTAAGTGAAGCCATAGCATGTGGGAGGGGTTGACAAATTGTACATGGTAGTGCATACATCTTAACACAGTGACTAAACATATATACATGAGTGCTGAATACCCATGGGTCGTGAGAGTCACCGGGGGGATTCCAAGCCCATAGCAGGAGACAGCAATATGCAAAGGGCCGTCGCACCCTGCTCTGGGGTGTTTTACTTCCAGAAGGAAGAGTCATACCCAGCAATACCAGCTGTGCAATTAACATAGGATTATGCATATGAGTCATCAATGTGGACATAAAGGAAAAAAAACACAACATATGTAAAAACTGAACCTGAACTGTCTGCATAAACTCTGAGCCAGCAAGGCAGATTCAACTCACTGCCATCCCTCAAAGCCGAGGGGGCAAAGGCTGGACAGGGAAACATTTGTAAGTAGGTGATAATCAGGGGTGGCAAGTGTACCACAGTCTTGAGGTGACCAACAAGGTCAATGGGGGCGAGCAAGCTGAAGAGCACACGGTAAAGCGGGAGAGGCAGTCAATCTCATGGATTGCGGGCGCGAGTGTACCGCCCAAGACCTATAAAGCAGACATATTGGTGGGAGATAGGCAATGTCTGGCAGTATGATTATGAAGGAGGCAGAGGGGACATTAGACTTCAGCCGGGGGTAAGGGTTGTGACAAAGTAAAACTCACGGTTCTCGAAGGCAGCAAAATATAGCAGACAGAGTGTAGAGGGCATTTTCCCTGCTTCAATCGGTCAACGGTTGCGATGCATGCGAGGTGAGGGTCTAAGCCAGGCCCGGATCGGGCTTGCCACGTCGCTCCAGCCAGGAGAGAACAGCCTGCGGATCTTCGAAAAATTGCACCTTGCCGTCGCTCACCAAGCGGAGACGAGCAGGGAAGAGCATTGCATATTTTAGATGATGTGTGCGGAGTTGCCGTTTCGCTTCAGTGAAGCGCGCTCTTTTCTTTTGCACCTCAGCAGAGAAATCCGGATATACCGCTACAGTTACGTTGCCCAGGGAGATGTTGCCTCTTTCACGAGTAAGCCTGAGTATCGCGTCCCTGTCACTATAGTTCAAGAACTTTGCAATGAAGGTTCTCGACGGGGCTCCAACAGGCGGGGGCTTTGCCGCAAGGAGGTGGACACACTCCACAACAAACGTGGAGGAGAAGGCCTCTCTGCCAAAAGTCTTGATGAGCAGGTTTTCTAGAAATGTGGGGGGGTCAGCACCCTCAGCCTTCTCGAGGAGCCCCACAAAAGCGGAGGTTGCATCTTCTGAGGTGGTTCTCCATGTCGTCTTGTTTGGCGAGAACCATATTTAGTTGATACTGCAGCTGTTCAGTAGTGACCTGAAGTGGATGCAGGTCCTCCTCCACATGGCCGACGCGGAGTTCCGTCTCGGTCACCCTCTCACGGAGCTTTCGAACATCTTGCCAGATCAAGGAGATGTCAATCTTCACCTCCTCAATCCTGGAGGTGAGAGTGGATTGACACAGAGCGATGGCCTCCAGCACTCTAGCTGTGTCTCCTGAGGTCTGGTTATCAGTTGCGGGAGACTGTGTGGTGCCATCTTCCTCCCCCGGGTCCTGCTCATCATGGCGATATTGAGCTAGTTTAGCCACAGCTCTGGATCTTTTAGGGGGAGACATGTCGGTTTGGAGATAGGCAGACAAGTTGGAGTGTTTAGGCGTCTCTCAGCGGAGGATATAGCCCCAAGGATCGGTATATAGGATGGGTCTCGAGCGGAGCTCTCACACTGCATGTCTTACTCCATGCAGCTCCAGACCACGCCCCCCTGTTAAAGGTACTTTTACTCAGGATGCAGGTGGTGCATGCATTCACATAGGCTCTGCAATCTTTCTAAAATCACGGCCACCAAAATGTGCATTGTACAAGTTCGACAGTCTTATGAACCCCAAAATGGCCTGCCAAAGGGCGGTCATGACAAACCCCCGAGATTATTGCTCGAACTTCCTTAGGTACAAAAATCTGCTTACCCCTCTATAATAGTTCGTTCTTTGCCTGTAGTGTGACCCCTGGAGGACTGGGTGTTTCTGCAGAATCTTACTGTAACTGAGACAAAAGGTCAGTGTGCAATAGCAGGAAATTTCCGGCTGGTAAAATGGTGTCTGGAATAAGGATGTCCTTTGGATCTTCAAACATGGGTGACAACATATCAGGCTTGGAGTTCTTCGATCCGGACCTGTACGTAATATGAAATGAGAATCTAGAGAAGAAGAGTGCCCAGCGAGCTTCGCGTGGTTTGAGTGAGGCATTTTGGGGATTGCAGATATTCAAGATTCTTATGATCCGTGTAGATCAGAATTGGATGGGCTGCTTCCTCCAGCAAGTACCTCCATTCCTTCAACGTGGCTTTGATCGCCAAAAGTTTAGATTGTCCTACATCATAGTTTATTGTAGCTGACGTGAGTTTTCGTGAAAAGAATGCAACTGAATGGGTCACTTCTTTGAGGCCTTGACGTTGTGATAGAATGGCCCCAACTGCACTTTCTAAAGCATCCACCTGTACAATATAGGGCAAGGTATAGTCTGGGTGGCTTAAGACAGGAGCAATAGTAAACTATCTCTTTAATGTTTCAAAAATGGCTTGTGCCTCAGAAGTCCAACAGAAGTGGATACCTTGCTTGGTCAGCTGTGTAATGGGGTGAATGATAGCTGAAAATTTTTGATAAATTTGCAAATAAAGTTAGCAAAGCCCAAATTTCCTTTTTTTGTCTGTGGGGGCTGGCCAATCTAGTATCACAGAAAATTTCTTTATTTCCATCTTGAATCATTCGGTCAAAATGATCAGCCCTAAGAACTGGGTGCTCCATTGCTCAAAGTCGCATTTCTCGGCTTTGGCATACAGTCCATGTTTGCGGAGCCGGCACAATACGCTTTTAACATGCCCTCAGTGCACCTCCAGTGACGCAGAGAATATCAAGATGTTCTCAAGGTAGACAACCATGAAAATATCCAAAAAGTCTTTGAAAATTTCATTAATGAAAATACCGGAAGGTGGCTGGGGCATTACAAAGGCCAAAGGACATGACTAGATACTCAAAGTGCCCAAATCGAGTACGGAAGGCAGTTTTCCATTCATCCCCTTCTCTTATACGAACCAGGTTATAGGCCCCTCTTAAATCCAGCTTTGTGAAGATGCTTGCTGATTTGAGTCTTTGGAACAGTTCAGGAATGAGAGGAAGGGGATAGCGATTCTTCACTGTTACTTTATTTAGGTCATGATAGTCCACACATGGTCTCAGGGAATGATCTTTCTTTTCTAAGAAAAATATACCAGCACTGGCCGGTGAGGTAGAGGGACAGACGAATCCTTTCTGCAGGTTTTCATCAATATAGTCCTTCAAAACCCCCAATTCCCGTTCATATAAGGGAAAGATGTGCCCAAAGGGAATCTCGGCCCCGGGAAGGAGCTTGATTGGGCTGTCATAAGGTCTGTGTGGAGGAAGGGTGTCTGCTCCTCATTTGCTGAAAATGTCCAGGCTATCATTTGCTGAAAATGTCCATGGTAAGAATCTGAAAATACTTGACATAACTTGACGTCTGCGTCCATACACAGCAAGGTAGCAGGTGTTGGTGGCGAAGTTTCCAAACAGTGTTTCTGGCAATATGGTGACAGGAACTTGACACTTCCTGATTCCCAGTCTATCCATGGGATGTGGGCTGTAGCCAGGGTAGGCCCAGGGTGATGGGAAATAAGGGCGAAGAGATTGCGTCCAAACGCAGCAGCTCTCGATGGTTGGTGGAAGAGATGGTCAGCATCGGTGGGGTCTCCTTGGTTACCAGTCCAGATTTAATGTGAGACCCATTGGCCAGGAATACAGTGAGTTCCTGTTCTCTGGTTTGTAGGGGAACGTGTTGCTGATCTGCGAAGGACTGGTCGATGAAACAACTGCAAGCTACAGAATCAATAATAGCGGTCAATGATATGGTTCCTCCTAGCAGCTGGAAGGAAACAGGCAGAGTGATATGAGCTGAGCTGGCAGACAAGGTAGGTAGGGGCGACTGGTTGAGTGAAGAAAGGGAAAGACACTTACGCAGCTTGGCAGGACAGGTACATACCTGGGATGTGAGCCTGACGTGCAGAGGAAGGCCTCTCGTACAACTCCGGCTCGTGGACCACTGGCAGTGGTACAGCAGCCATAGAAACACAGTGATGTAGGAGTGCCTCTAAACAGTTCAGTAGTCCATGTAGTAGTGGTGGTCAGCAGACAGGTAGTAGTTAAGCTGACACGATGCTTGACTGGTGGCAGGCTTGGGATGAACAAAACGGAGTGGTATCAGATGCAGGCTTGCAGGGCTGGGAGCTGTAGCAGGCTGGATGAGCACAATGCAGGGTCAGACAGACCAGATCGGTAACAATCAGGCAGATCAGGAATAGACAGTAGGCAGAAGGAAATTCAGGTCACAAGCCGAGTAGTACCGGGAGATCAGCAGACAGAATCAGCAGGCAGGATCAGAGTCTAAACGTAAGCCGGGTTAAAACAGGCAGCAGACAATCACAGGTAACGACAAGCTGGATCAGGATCAGAGGTCACACAGGAAACAACACAGAAGCTGCAGACTAAACATCAATGAAAAAACAAAGAGAGAAAGTTTCTCTTAAGAGGGCCAACTCAGAGCAGTTACAAACAAGCTTTATTAATATCCAAAGTAAACCATATATAAAATACAAAATGAACAAAGCAATATTGATAGACGGCAGACACAGGCCTATTTAAAAATGTACAACGATGTCACAAGGGTAATTAAAAACAAGGGGAGCCGCGGCTGCACATCCCACATATTCACACCAGATCAACACCATTCGCTCAGTATTGGTATAGTGGTAGGTTGTATGTAAGTCCAAGCCAGAGTAGAGGATTGTGAATGAATAAGTATTCCTATAGGAGGCCTCCTGGGATGGTATTCTTACAAGATAATATCTGGTTATGTGGGTGGACGATCTGGCGGTATACGTCTGATATAGTGATGATCAGTGCAGCTGGGTCATTCAAGTAGAAGTATGGACCTTTAGCAATTAAGGATAATCAGATGTTGCAGCATATGCACTAAAACATCATTGCGGGGTGATTCCATAAACAGCCCGATGGATGAAAGCAAGGTACAGGGGCAATGGATATATGTCTATACACACAATAACAGCGGCAGGGGGGATGCTATCATCAAAGCTGACGTGTACTATAAGTGCTGGATGGGGCATAAGGATCCCACCAATCGCTCAAGCCTGTCATCAGGTTGTAGCATACCTTCGTCCATATTATCTTGTAAGAATGCCATCCCGGGAGGCCTCCTATAGGAATACTTATTCATTCACAATCCTCTACTCTGGCTTGGACTTACATACAACCTACCACTATACCAATACTGAGCGAATGGTGTTGATCTGGTGTGAATGTGTGGGATGTGCAGCCGCGGCCCTTGTTTTTAATTACCCTTGTGACAACGTTGTCCATTTTTAAATAGGCCTGTGTCTCCCATCTATCAATATTGCTTTGTTCATTTTGTATTTTATATATGGTTTACTTTGGATATTAATAAAGCTTGTTTGTATCTGCTCTGAGTTGGCTCTCTTAAGAGAACTTTCTTCTCTTTGTTTTTTCTATATGCTATTAGGGCAATCAGAGCTGCATCCAGACTAATTGCTTGGATGATTAATTTATACTCACTTGCTATCATTGTCCATTAATAATTAATTAATTTATTCTGGTTGATCCTGGCAAAACCTTTTTTATTTTTTAAACATCAATGAACTTCTGTAGGAGCCTTATTTAACCACTTCCCGCCTGGCCCATAGCAGATGACGGCCGGGCGGTGGTTCAGTTATTCTGACTGGGCATCATATGACGTCCAGCAGGATAACATGCCGCCGCACGCCCGCGGGGGCGCGCATCACAGTGATCGGTGGAGTGGTGTGTCAGCCTGACACACCGCTCCACCGATCTTGGTAAAGAGCCCCCGGCGGAGGCTCTTTACCACGCGATCAGCCGTGTCCATTCACGGCTGATCACGCTGTCAATAGGAAGAGCCGTTGATCGGCTTTTCCTCACTCGCTTCTGACAAACGCGAGTAGAGGAGAGTCGATTGGCGACTCTCCTGACAGGGGGGGTCTGCGCTGATTGTTTATCAGAGCATCCCCCCCTCAGACCACCACACTGGACCACCAGGGATCGCCACTAGGACCACCAGGGTAGGGGCAACATGTGGATGGCCAGGTATGTACCCCATGGCCATCCACATGTGCCCAATGTGCCCAATCTGTGCCAATCAGTGCCCGCAAATGGGCACTGATTGACACCATTATGTTTCAGATCTGCCCAGCAATGCCACCAATAAGTTTTATCAGTGCCACCAATCAGTGCGTTTAGTGCCACCTGTCATTGCCCATCGGTGCCACCTGTCAGTGCCCATCTGTGCCCATCAGTGCCCACCTATCAGTGTCCATCAGTGCCACCCATCAGTGCCACCCATAAGTACCCATCAGTGCCACCCATATGTACCAATCAATGCCACCTATGAGTGCCCATCAGTGCCCATCGGTGCCACCTATGAGTGCCCATCAGTGCCACATACCAGTGCCACCTATCAGTGCCCATCAGTGCCAGCTATCAGTGCCCATCATCAGTGCCTGTCAGTGCCACCTCATCAGTGCCACCTCATTGGTGCCACCTCATCGGTGCCCATCAGTGCCGCCATATCATTGCCCGTCAATGCAGCCATATCAGTGCCCATCATTGAAGAAGAAAACATACTTATTTACAAAAAATTTTAACAGAAACAAAGAAAAACTTGTTTTTTTTTTTACATTTTCGGTATTTTTTTATTTGTTGCGCAAAAAATAAAAACCGCAGAGGTGATCAAATACCACTAAAAGAAAGCTCTATTTGTGGGAAAAAAATGATAAAAAATTTGCTTGGGTACAGTGTAGCATGACCGCGCAATTGTCATTCAAATTGCGACAGCGCTGAAAATTGGCCTGGGCGGGAAGGTGTCTAAGTGCCTGGTATTAAAGTGGTTAACTAGCCCGCCTGATGTTAGCATTGGTGACAAACATGCGCCTAGAAGTGCTAGTGCGCATGCGTGTGCGCTGATGCGCTAGCACACATGTGTGCATGCCGGGCACTTACATGGAGGACTTGTCTTCCCTGACATCAGCAGAAAGGATCAACCAGCCTGGTCTCATCCACAGATGCAATACAACTGAGAGAGCTGCTTCTGGGCTAAATATAGCCCACATCTCCACCCCCTGCCCACCCTGCATCATCATGGCAGTGGACCCACCATGGGGCTCAGGTCAGTGGAGGGGGCGGAGGCACCCCCTCCCATGTGACCTGACCTATGTCAAAAACACAGGTCTGGGACAGGACACGGCCGATAGATATCCTCCATGTCCACCCACCTGGACTGGGACCATATTGTGCATGCGCGAGGCATAGATCGCACCGCGCATGTGCAAGACCACGGGCGCCTCGACGTGATAGCGCCACTAACCCAGGAAACATACAGCCCACAATGTGTGTACTGTCTCCTCAGTTGGGAGGAAATAAAAGGGGATGCCAATCCGATCCATCCCGAGGAGCGAAAGCGGAAGGGGACACAAAGCCACACCGCACAGTGGGGGACACCTCACATCAGACAGCCACAAGATGGAACCTGGCTGAGACGGATGCCTGAGGGTCCCTGCATGCCCTGAAAAGAAGAACAGAAGAGGGGATCCTAGGGAGAAAAAAAAAAGAAACATTTCTATAAGTAAAAATAAAGATATATATGGATTCATTTATCTCCAGACATTCCAATGAACGTAGTAAGTATCATAATGACAAAAACCAATATGGCACATACTACAAATAATATCTCTATCCCAAAAATATATAATCATGCAAAAAATACAAAAAATGCAAAAAATACAAAGATATACAGAGAGAGAGGTCCACTACTTGATATCAAAGAAAAATATATAATAAGATATTTTAAAAAATACCCATATAAATTTTTTCATTGTGCACGTTTTTTAGTTTTTAGTTTAAGGTGATATATTCACTTGCTATGATGCATGCATATCAAGCAATATATTCAGTGGGGATCACTGTTTAGTGTCTGGGGTCATTTTGTTTTGTTTTGTTTTTTGAGGTCCATTGCACTTTGTTTTTTAAGGTAGTTATGACACTGGGTGGTCCCAGCAAATGCAGGGACCCCTCACTTTCTATCAGCACAGTTTTTTTACTTTCAAAGATTTTTATTTTATTTGTACAACATAAGAAAATATGAAATAACATTACATCCAGTGAGGCAATATAAGAACCCAAGTGCATATCAGTAATAGTAACTATTGTGTGAAGGAGGGGTCATTAGCTTCTGGGTCGGCTCCTTCGTGGGCAATAAACTCTGGCTGTATGGGACCAGTATCCGGGAACCTGGTGGGATCCCCCGGCACCCCTAAAGGAAACACACTGTGCCTGGAGGGTCCCCCCCAAATACCCATATGGTCACATTCACTACAATCTAGCCTAGAGCTTAACGCAAAGATAAGGGTTTTGGAAGCCTAGCTGGAACGCCCCAAAGGATGGGCCCTTTAACAAGAAAGCCTAGAGGCGCTTAACCTGGAAGGTCTCTTCGGTTGTCATTGAGGGCCATACTTTAGAGCCGAGAGGAGGGGGGTAGGAAAAAGTTAGGGGGGAGTAGATGAAGAGAGGAGTTAGAGCCAATCAACAGGAGAAGATGCGAGTGAGGACGGATAGTAATTATGTCTGTACCCCAGGAATGAGGGAGATGCCCATATGTAGCGCCCAGGGTTCCCAGGTCACTTCAAACTGAACTGTGGTGTTTAGTAGGATGCTAGTCAGTTTTTCTTGGGACATAATCCATGATATTTTGTGTTTGGCAGCTGAGAAGGAGACCCCGGGTTGTTTCCATGCTTTGGCTATTGTCAGCTAGGCAGCTAGTAAAATAAAGTGGATTAGTTTGCCGGTGGATTTGGAGATCTTGGGGAGATTTTCATTGAGAAGGGCATTGGCAGGGGTTCTTGGTATCTGGAGATCTGTCACTTTTTGGATCAGGGTAAAAATACTGTTCCAAGACAACCTTATTCTGGGGCACTAGATGTGGGCCATGGAGCCTATAAGTTGACATCCTCAGAAGCACTGAGGGTCTGTTGTGGGATACATAATAGCCAGTTTGGCAGGTGTGGGGTACCATCTGGTCATTACCTTAAGGCTGGATTAGGCATATATTCCTTATATCCTTAAAGGTTCTAGAGTAAGATGCCTGTCATCTCTCCATGTCCCATTGTATTGATAGATCGTTTTCCCATGCGGCCATATATGGGATTTTGCATGACTGATGGGCTAGTGACTGGTAGATGACTGAGATTCCACCCCTCTGTTCTGTGGTCAGCCCACACACCAAATTTCGTAGGGTGTGAATCTTGGCAGAGTGGGTTTCTCCGGCCAGATTTTGTTGAGAAAATTTTGTATCTGATTAAATCTAAAGTGTTCCGAAGTTGTAATCTCCAGCTGCTGCGCACAAAATTTTAGGGAAATCAGTCCCGCGGGGGTGAAGAAGTGTCTGATTCGATACAACCCCTTATCCAACCACCATTTAAAAGCTTTGATATCTTGGCCAGGAATAAAGTCCGGGTTGTTAAAAATATGGGCTAGGGGTCGGCTGCCCGAGGTCAGCGAGGCCTCGGTTCTTATCTTATCCCAGAGAGTCAGTGATTAAGAGAGAATCAGAGAGAGCACTGGGGGTTGGTCTTTCAGGTCAGGTTTTTCAAGTCTGGAGTACACCGTGGAAAGCTGTACTAGTCTTGCTGCTTGGAAGTACCATAACAAGCAAGGTAGCCCCAAACCCCCCCGTGGCCTAGTCAGAAATAGGGTTTTTGGGGAAGTCTGTGTCCTGACCCCCCCCAGATGAATTTGTTGACTTTTCTTTGGAAAGATTTCAAATGATCTCTCCTTATGTTGATCAGGAGGGCACTTAAGAGATAGAGCAGTCTGTGGAGGAGTGTCATTTTTATAGAATGTATTCTCCCTAACCAGGAAAGTTCCTTCCCCCTCGCCCAGGTCCCCAGGTCAGCCTCAAGTTTGTGGTATGTGGGAGGGAAGTTTGCTGAGTAAAGATGTTCTATTTTAGCTGTGAGTTTAATCCCTAAGTAATCTATGGAGGAGTCACTCCACTTGAATTCAAAGGCGCTTTGTAGTGTCACTACTGTATCCTGCTTGAGGGATATGTTGAGTGTGTAGGACTTGGTATAATTAACCCGTAGGCCCGAGACCGCAGTAAAATCTTTCAGGAGTTTGCATAGATTTGGGAGGGAGGTGATTGGCGAGGTAATGAAAAGCAGCATATCATTGGCGAACAGTCCGCATTTGTGGATTTGAGTCCCGCAGGTCACTTCCTGGATGTTGGGGTTGGAGCGTATGGCTATTGCCAGTGTTTCAATTGCGATAACAAAGATTAAGGGGAAAGAAGGCAACCCTGTCTAGTGCCTCTAGCAGTACTGAGGGGTTTTGAATAGTGACCTTGTAAGCAAATCATCTCATTGGAGTATGGAGAGTGGAGAGCCCCCATGAAGCGTCCGCCGAACCCCCACTGTTCCATGAGGGTGAAAATGTAAGGCCATTCGATCAAGTCAAAGGCCTTATGTAGATCGAGGGATAGGAGCATCCCCTCTTGTTTGGTCCCCTTGTACCAGTTGGTTTGTAGAAGGGAGACAATGTCAACAGCCCTCCTGATTTGGTTTGGCCCCTGTCATAGTGGAATAAATCCTACTTGATCCTTGTGGACATAGCGGTTAATGAAGGTGGCAAGTCAGTTGGCGAGGATTTTTGTCAGTATCTGTAGATCGTTATTTATGAGGGAGATGGGTCTATAACTTTCAACTTCTTCCTGATTTTTGTTCGGTTTGGGGATGACTGTTATGTAGGCAGTATTAAGTTGAGGATCTAAGGGGGACCCCAGGGTTTTGGCATTAAAACATTTTGCCATGTAAGGGGCTAGAATGTCCACAAAGGCCTTATAGTAAGGTACGAAGAGTCCATCAGGTTCCGGAGCTGAAACCTTCTTAAGGCCTTTGATGACCTCCGTTATCTCTTCAACTGAAAAGGCTGCTTCCCTAAGGTCTTTATGTTCCTGGGATAGGGAAGGTATCGGGAGGTCCCGGATGAAACTGGATGTGAGTGAGCCCTTGTCTGTGGGGGGCTTACTGTAAAGTTTAAGGTAGAAATCGCGAAAGGCGTCCAGAATTTTGTTTGGGTTGGCTGTTGGAGGTTGTCCAGCTACTCTGAGTTTGGGGAGGGTGTGTGTGCGGTATTTAGGGGAGAGCTTGGAGGCTAACGACGGATGTGTTTCTCCAGTTTTGCTGTTAGTGCCAAGTTGGGCTCCAGTCTGGTAGTGTCTAATTGGTCTGCTAAGGTCTTAGAGGGCCGTTTCTTGTGTTCGGTTTTTAAACCCGCCAACGTTTTTTCCAAGTTGTATATGTCAATCTGTCGCTCTCTTTTGATCTGGGCTGCTAGATGGATTAATAAACCCCTGATGGTAACTTTGTGGGCTGCCCAAAGAATTTCGGGGGAGATGTAATCAACGTCATTTAAATGGAAATATTCTTAAAGCGAGTCAGCAATTTTCTTGGCTTTGATAGGGTCGCTAAGGAGTGATTCATTAAGTCGCCAGTGTGATCCCTGCATCTTGGTGAGGATGTTTCGTAGTGAGAGGAGAACCAGGCCGTGTCTATAATGGCCGCCTTATTCATCAAGGGTATGAGGTTGGGGGGTATCAAAATATGATTGATCCTGGCATATGACTGGTGGGGGGAGAAGTAGTGCGTGTAGTCTCTTTTCTTAGGGTTCAGCTCCCTCCAAATGTCTACTAGGCCATGGGAATGTAGGGTTTTGGCTATGCTTGCCTTCATGGAATGTGTCAGCTGGGCCTTGGGGGTTTTGTCTTATCAAGCCCCTGATCAAAGGGAACATTGGATTCCCCCCAAAGATGACCTTGCCCTCCAGGACGGGGTTCAGGGTTGTGAGGATGGTTTGGAAAAATTTAACTTGTCCCTTATTAGGGGCGTAGTAGGAGATTATAGAATAATGTATTCCTTCAATTGTACCCTTGACAAGAATAAACCTACCCTCTGGGTCCCTGTAGTCTGAGATGTGGGAAAATTTGCTGGTCTTTGAAAAAAGTATTGCTACCCCTTTTGTCTTGTTAGCTGCGTTTGCAAGATAAAATGTCGGGTAGTGTGGGTGGAGGAATTTGGGGTTGTATGGAATCGGAAAGTGCGTCTCTTTGAGCAACACTATGTCTAAATTTAGGGATCGGTAGTGATCAAATGCTATTCTCCGTTTCCTGGAGGAATTTAGTCCCTGGACATTGTGCGAAGCTACCCTGAGGTCCGCACCTGGTTGGTTTGTATCAGCCATGAGAACAGAGGGGTGAAAAGCTACCGAGTCTACCATCACTTACCCTTTGCCGTCCTCTGCCTTTTAGGAATGAGTTGAGTGTGTGGTGAGTAATGGTGTTAGACTGGAACCTGAGATAGAACTTCACCTGTTGATTGGCTTGAGAGAAAGAGAGGGTTAGAAAAGGGAGCAGGGGAAGGAGGAAACAAAACATAATAAGGCGACTAGCAGGGAATACTTCCGCCAGACACCTACCAGTGAACATCGGCTGCCCCTAAAGGTGGGCCGACAACCCATTCCTCAGAAACAAAAACCTGCTTCTAAGGGATGGGTGGAGGTGCAAGGGGATCACCCCGGACCCTTGCGTCTATGTGTAACTAAAACAGTAAATAAACACAGCTAATAAAAACTTATCGGTGAACTATAATACTGACATTGTACTCTTAAACGCTTTTATGAGGGATTAGCCCCGGGGCTTCCTTCGGGCTTCCCTCTCTCCCCATAAGTAGGGGGGGGTCCCCGAGGATAGGAGGGGGATGAGCTCAAGTTCAAGGCTCTGTATTTGATCAGTGGGGACCCCTGAACTTGGTCTCGCCGTGGTTCCTTTGGTAAAGTGATCCTTGGTTTCTCGGGCTCCCAGTGACTGTTCAGTACGGAGGGAGGGGCCCCCACAAAGTGGGGTACAAATCAGTATCAAGTCACCCTGTGGGAAAAAAAAAAACCTTAGTATGACCCTAAGTGTCAATGTGGCAGATAAGTGAGCAGTTATGAAAGTCTCTCCGCCTTGACCTTCGGGTAGTTTGTCAACAAGGACTGCTTAAGAACTTGGAAGTTAAGCAACTGGGAGCCAACAATGTGGAAACCTAGGTTTGGAGTGAATAGCTCCAACAACAGAAGGGACTGTTGTCCCGATAAAGAGTGCCCTACTGAGGGCGGTGTGTTGTTAGACTCTGAATGGCATCTTATGGAGATCTTCCATCCTTGTATTTATTGATCCTTCCTTTGTTCCAGAGGAAAGACTGGGCTTGCTGGGGGGGTCGCTTAGAGGATCCAGCTGAAGCCATGGAGAAGTCCATGGGCGCTCCCCGCAAAATTAGTTTGAGGTGTAGGAAGAGTTTTTCACCATCCGATAAGCTTGAGAAGGAGTGTGCTTTACCCTGGATTGAAAATTTCACTGCAATCGGAAAGGCCCAGTGATACTTAATGTCCTGTTGGGTGAGGACTGTAGAAGTGGTTTGAGAGATCTCCTTTTTTGGATGGTAGAGGGGGAGAGATCTGCAAAAATTTGTATCTGGTGCCCCTGGTACTGCAGTTTCGACTTTCGAGTTTTTGTGCGTGATTGTCTCATGACCTCCTCCTTTATAGCGTAAAAGTGAGGTTTAGCGATAACATCTCTCGGGGAGCCATCCTTTCTGGGGGTCTTAGGGCCCTGTGTGCCCTGTCTAACTCCAGGTGGTGGGGGGGTGGGTTAGGAATCAGCTCAGTGATAATGTCCTGCACAGTGAGGGGGATATCTGTAATGGTTTCTGGTAGGCTGCGGATTCTGAATGATATCTTCTGGACCTATTCTCAAGGTCGTCAATCCTGGAAAGGGCAGTGTCCAGCTGGTCCTGTAGAACCTATATATGTGCTGCATTCTGATTTTGGATACTGTAATATCTAGTTTATTTTCTATGGCTTCCATTCTGCATCCAAGGTTAGCAAAGTCAGATTTGATGTTACTTGTTATTTGGGCTGCAGTGTTGGCCAGTCCCCTCTCTAGAAGGTCTGAAAGTTTAAAGAAGAGGTCTGCTTGCAGTGTGGCGGGGTCGTGGTCCGGCAAGCCTGGGGAAGGCGTAGCATGAAGGTGGGGCAGAGAAGGCCCGATCGGAGACATGACATATTCCTCCATCGTGTGGCCCAGGAGGGATTCTGTGGACACTGGGGAGGGAGCCTGAGGTGGTTGTGGGCTGCCTTTGGCCACCTGAGAGTAGGTGAGAGTTGCAGGGGCTAGGACTTGCCTGAGCTCCTGTGTCCTCTCGGCATAGGCCGCGTGTGGGATGCAGCGGCCATCTTGGTACACCCCTCCTCCCCTGCCTTGTCAAAAAGCGTCCCGAGATCCCGTCTTACGGGGGGACCGGACATCCAGGGGTACTCCCGGGGGTCTCCTGAAGGAGGGCAGCCATTGGCGGTCGTCCGGGGGGAGGTGTGGCGCTGGTTGTGTGGCTCGTGGGTCCGGGGTGATGCGGAGCTCCGGGCTCAGGCGGCCATCACGAAGTTCTCGCGCATGCGCACTGCTCTCAGTTTTTTATGTTTGCTAGTATGTGGCTATTCACTAACACTACTCAGCTAATGTTTTTTTTTTACTTCATTCACAGATTTGTGTAGGTAAACAGAGTTGGGTTTCTGTAAGCTTATTAGTGGTACAGACTTTAAAATTTTCCGCGGACAAATGTCTATTGTCAGATTTTCCGAGCGTGTGTACACAAGTACGTGGGACAAAAGTCCAAAGTACAAACACGCATGCTCGGAAGCAAGGGCAAGCTGGAAGCGGTCGGTCTTGTAAACTAGCATTCGTAATGGAGAATTAACATTTGTGACGCGGCAAATTATGAAATCTCGAAATGCAGCGCATATTCTCTTCTTCTTTAATGGGATAATAATGAAGCTGCTTTGCTGGTGATACTGATGGAGTTATGGCAACAAATTTTCAAAGGCTTTTTTTTTTCTAGAGATATCAAGAATAATATTCTTATGCTTGTTTTTTTTTTTTTTTTTTTTTTTTTTGGTACAAGTTACCACAACACCATTATCCCATAGTTTTTAAGATCAAAGATACAACTATGTTGGTGTCCCTTGTTAATTTTACATTGTATTTTTTAAAATGTAACTGCCTACTCCCAAACTGTCATTTGAAGTAAAACACATAGCCAAGTGTTATTGTACACAAGTTTTTTATTGCGCATTAAAAAAGAAAACAAATAAAATTAGACATGCTATCTGCCAATAGAACTTAATCAAAAAGTACATTCTATGCATCCAGAAATATAGAAAATATACCAAATCGAATCATTATTCAACCAAAAATAAAATAAAAGCCTCATGCCTGTGTCCTGCTTCTTAATATAGGGGGTCAACAATGCCAAGAGTTGGTGAAAGCAGGGGTCCGTCATCCGGAGATAATTCCAAAAATCATCTGGATTATACTACCAGAGCTTCTGCAGCACAGGCATATGACATAACTGGTCACAATTAATAAAGCAACCAATTTTTTGTCCAAGAAACCCTCCTCTGCCTGTTCCTAGACTGGACTTGGGTCAAAGCAATAACTCCAAGGCCAATAATAAATAGCATATTATCTCCTCCGATTCCGCAACATGGCTGGTTGACGAACTGCCATTTAGAATCAAACTGAAAAGCGCAAAATGAAAAGTGCGAAATGAAAAGTGCGAATCAACACTCACCAAACTTCTACATATACGAAATTAGCAGAAGGAGCCCAAAGGGTGGTGCTAAAGAGCTGAAAAACCACTTAGTACGTCACTAGGTTTGTGTTTGTTGGCCGACAATTCCTTTCCATTTGTATGCAAGACAAGTTCCTGGCCAACGCCCTTCGGACAAAAGTCTGATGTTTTGTCTGCGGAAAATCCAATCATGTATATGAGGCTTTAGTTGTTAGCCATCTGTGGATGAGACCAGGCTGTTAATCCTTTCTGCTGCTTTTGAATAAGGTACGTTTTTTAATCACGCAAGTTTTTTAGTCTTTAGTTTGAGGTGACATATTCACTCGCTATAATGCAAGCACATTATGCCACAAAGTCAGTGGGGATCACTGTTTAGCATTTGGGATCAATTTGTTTTCTTTTTATGTTTTTTGGGTTCATTGTTTTTTAGAGTAGTCTTGACACTGGGAAGTCCCAGCAAATGCAGGGACTCCTTAATTTCTATGATCACAGTTTTTTGTTTGTCAGTATGTGGTCTTTCACTAACACTAATTAGCTAATGGTTTTTTTTTTACTTCACTCACAGATTTATGTAAGTAATCAGAGTTGGATTTTTGTGAGCTTATTAGTGGGTTCATCTGGCAATTAGCATCTGCCCTTTAAAGCTATTACTTTATATAGTTAGCACCAATTATTGCACATTTTTGACATTATCACCTTTAAGACTTGATACTGATGTATATTAAATCATTCACTCTATTATTTACTTCTTTCAAATTGCATATATTGTTAAGGTTTTGAACATTATATATATACAGTGAAGACGGAAAGTATTCAGACCCCCTTAAATTTTTCACTCTTTGTTATATTGCAACCATTTGCTAAAATCATTTAAGTTCTTTTTTTTCCTCATTAATGTACACACAACACCCCATATTGACAGAAAAACACAGAATTGTTGACATTTTTGCAGATTTATTAAAAAAGAAAAACTGAAATATCACATGGTCCTAAGTATTCACCTTTGCTCAGTATTTAGTTGAAGCACCCTTTTGATCTAATACAGCCATGAGTCTTTTTGAGTAAGATGCAACAAGTTTTTCATACCTGGATTTGGGGATCCTCTGCCATTCCTCCTTGCAGATCCTCTCCAGTTCTGTCAGGTTGGATGGTAAACGTTGGTGGACAGCTATTTTTAGGTCTCTCCAGAGATGCTCAATTGGGTTTAAGTCAGGGCTCTGGCTGGGCCATTCAAGAACAGTCATGGAGTTGTTGTGAAGCCACTCCTTCATTATTTTAGCTGTGTGCTTAGGGTCATTGTCTTGTTGGAAGGTAAAACTTTGGCCCAGTCTGAGGTCCTGACCACTCTGGAGAAGGTTTTTATCCAGGATATCCCTGTACTTGGCCGCATTCATCTTTCCCTCCTTTGCAACCAGTCGTCCTGTCCCTGCAGCTGAAAAACACCCCCACAGCATGATGCTGCCACCACCATGCTTCACTGTTGGGACTGTATTGGACAGGTGATGAGCAATGCCTGGTTTTCTCCACACATACTGCTTAGAATTAGGGCCAAAAAGTTCTATCTTGGTCTCATCAGACCAGAGAATCTTATTTCTCACCATCTTGGAGTCCTTCAGGTGTTTTTTTTAGCAAACTCCATGCAGGCTTTCATGTGTCTTGCATTGAGGAGAGGCTTCCGTCAGGCCACTCTGCCATGAAGCCCCGACTGGTGGAGGGCTTCAGTGATGGTTGGCCTTCTACAACTTTCTCCCATCTCCCGACTGCATCTCTGGAGCTCAGCCACAGTGTTCTTTGGGTTCTTCTTTACCTCTCTCACCAAGGCTCTTCTCCCCGGTAGCTCAGTTTGGCCAGATGGCCAGCTCTAAGAAGGGTTCTGGTCCTCCCAAACGTCTTCCATTTAAGGATTATGGAATCCACTGTGCTCTTAGGAACCTTAAGAGCAGCAGAATTTTTTTGTAACCTTGGCCAGATCTGTGCCTTGCCACAATTCTGTCTCTGAGCTCTTCGGGCAGTTTCTTTGACCTCATGATTCTCATTTGCTCTGACATGCACTGTGAGCTGCAAGGTCTTATATAGACAGGTGTGTGGCTTACCTAATCAAATCCAATCAGTATAATTAAACACAGCTGGACTCAAATGAAGGTGTAGAACCATCTCAAGGATGATCAGAAGAAATGGACAGCACCTGAGTTAAATATATGATTGTCACAGCAAAGGGTCTGAATACTTAGGACCATGTGATATTTCAGTTTTTCTTTTTTAATAAATCTGCAAAAATGTCAACAATTCTTTGTTTTTCTGCCAATATGGGGTGCTGGGTGTACATTAATGAGGGAAAAAATTAACTTAAATGATTTTAGCAAATGGCTGCAATATAACAAAGAGTGAAAAATTTAAGGGGGTCTGAATACTTTCTGTCCCCACTGTATATATATACACATACAGTGGGGACGGAAAGTATTCAGACCCCCTTACATTTTCACTCTTTGTTATATTGCAGCCATTTGCTAAAATCATTTAAGTTCATTTTTTTCCTCATTAATGTACACACAGCACCCCACCCCATATTGACAGAAAAACACAGAATTGTTGACATTTTTACAGATTTATTAAAAAAGAAAAACTGAAATATCACATAGTCCTAAGTATTCAGACCCTTTGCTGTGACACTCATATATTTAACTCAGGCGTTGTCCATTTCTTCTGATCATCCTAGAGATGGTTCTACACCTTCATTTGAGTCCAGCTGTGTTTGATTATACTGATTGGACTTGATTAGGAAAGCCACACACCTGTCTATATAAGACCTTACAGCTCACAGTGCATGTCAGAGCAAATTAGAATCATGAGGTCAAAGGAACTGCCTGAAGAGCTCAGAGACAGAATTGTGGCAAGGCACAGATCTGGCCAAGGTTACACAAAAATTATGCTGCACTTAAGGTTCCTAAAAGCACAGTGGCCTCCATAATCCTTAAATGGAAGACGTTTGGGATGACCAAAACCCTTCCTAGAGCTGGCCGTCTGGCCAAACTGAGCTATCAGGGGAGGAGAGCCTTGGTGAGAGAGGTAAATAAGGACCCAAAGATCTCTTTGGCTGAGCTCCAGAGATGCAGTCGGGAGATGGGAGAAAGTTGTAGAAAGTCAACCATCACTGCAGCCCTCTACCAGTCAGGGCTTTATGGCAGAGTGTGGGGGTGTTTTTCAGCTGCAGGGACAGGACGACTAGTTGCAATTGAGGGAAAGATGAATGTGGCAGGGATATCCTGGACGAAAACCTTCTCCAGAGTGGTCAGGACCTCAGACTGGGCCGAAGGTTTACCTTCCAACAAGACAATGACCCTAAGCACACAGCTAAAATAACAAAGGAGTGGCTTCACAACAACTCTGTGACTGTTCTTGAATGGCCCAACCAGAGCCCTGACTTAAACCCAATTGAGCATCTCTGGAGAGACCTAAAAATGGCTGTCCACCAACATTTACCATCCAACCTGACAGAACTTGAGAGGATCTGCAAGGAGGAATAGCAGAGGATCCCCAAATCCAGGTGTGAAAAACTTGTTGCATCTTTCCCAAAAAGACTCATGGCTATATTAAATCAAAAGGGTGCTTCTACTAAATGCTGAGCAAAGGGTCTGAATACTTAGGACCATGTGATATTTCGTTTTTTCTTTTTTAATAAATCTGCAAAAATGTCAACAATTCTGTGTTTTTCTGTCAATACGGGGTGCTGTGTGTACATTAATGAGGAAAAAAATGAACCTAAACGATTTTAGCAAATGGCTGCAATATAACAAAGAGTGAAAAATTTAAGGGGGTCTGAATACTTTCCGTTCCCATTGTATGTTCACTAGTTGATTAGGTGAATTTTTATTGATTTTTTTTTTTTTAGGATTTAGATGTCTTTTTTTGGATCTGACACTCACGCCTGGGGGCTCACCCTGGGAGTGCTTGGCTTCCTCTCCCTCTTCCCAGGTATACACAACTCTCGGTTAGAAAACAGTGGACCTGTCAGTTGTTTCATTCTGGCCTGTCTGTTTTTGTACATACTTGGAAGACATTTGATTTTAATAATCTGCTTGCCATACTAATATATCAAGGTGGAATTTGGCCACTCTCATAACTCATAACTGTAAGTCAAATATGTGAGGTATAGGGATGAGCAGAACACACACCGAACAACACGCGAACAGGCAAAACATTTGTGCAAACAGCGTTAAAGTCTATGGGACACGAACATGAAAAACCAAAAGTGCTACTTTTAAAGGTATTGTCCAAAACTGTCATCTTTAATTTTTTCTTTTTTGACATTGTTTTTGGTGAATAAGTAGGGGTACAATGTACCAGGATCTGGGGGGGGGCAGGATCTGAGGGCCTCTTGTTAAAGGGGCTCCCAGATTCTGATAAGCCCCTTGCCCGCAGACCCCCACAACCACCGGGCAAGGGTTGTTGGGATGAGGTTCTTGTCCCCATCGACATGGGGACAAGGTGTTTTGGGGGGACCCCAAAGCACCCTCCCCATATTGAAGGCATGTGGTCTTGTACAGTTCAGGAGGAGGGCGCTCTCTGATCCTCCCCCTTTTCCTGCTGCCTGTGTGCTCGGATAAGGGCTGGTATAGATTTTGGGGGTACCCCACACCATTTATTTTTTTGGCGTGGGGTTCCCTTTAATATCCACACCAGACCTATGTAAGCAGCCTTACATAGTGTGGGGCATGGACTTAGCCCCCTGAGCCATGATTGGCCAAAGGCACGGTGCTGTGATTGGCCAAAGCGTGCAGGTCAGGTACATGCTTTGGCCAATCAGCAGCGATCTCGCAGTGCATTATGGGGCATTCTGCGGGTGCTCGAATTTCCCGCGAACGCCGCATAATGTTTGGAATTCATCGAACGAGAAAACTCCGTTCGACTCAAACTGCAGGCTCATCCCTAGTGAGGTGTAACATATGGTGGGGCTTAGTGGGGTTTTTTTTGTTATATATATTATTGGTACTTATGTGTATCCTTTGTCTCCAGATATTTTCTGTGCTTCTCCTGAGGAAGCAAGTTTTTGAGCTCGCAAAATGCATTGAGAATACCAGCACAGATTTTCCAGGCTGAAGGCGGATATCAATACAGATCATATAGTTTCAATGCAAAAGTTTCAGTAATTGAATTGTACAGTATTTAGAATGTACTTCTATCTTTGCTATACATGTATGACTTGCTGTTTTTAAATGAATGTAAACAAATGTTTGTATTTTTTACCCGTGTTTGAGGTGTGACTTAAAAGGTCTCATGGGCTTTAAATAGGTTGTTGTTCAGTACTTTTTGGGACTGAGACACTACCTCTCATGCCTATCTCATACCAGCCTCCTCTTTGTTGTCTATTTTTATATTAATTACAATTTTGCTATCAAAAGATCAAAAAGGTCATGGGTTCAGACCTCTATAGTTCACACAAGTTTATACCTTTACTCTGTGGGCTACCCTTATAACTCCTCCCACACACCCCACAGGTAGTAGTTACAAACTGTTACATAAAGTTGTTATTATACCATCAAAACTATGTTTTTCCTAGCTTTCAGTGTTGGTCATCGAAAGCTGTTGGTATTAATCTTTAGTGTTTACTAGGGCTTATATATCAATTACATATTATCATTGGCTAAAGTTTAACTGTTTCTTGTTTTTGCTTTTTGTTTGCAGCCAAACCTCTACCTTACCCTTCTCCCCTTCCTTCCTACAACTCTCTCCTTTAACTGATATCTCTGGAATACTTCTATACATAACGTTAAATCAGAAAATCAACGGATAACCAGGTACGCCATGTACAGTAGCCGAAAGACCTAAAGCGTCTTATCCTTTTTACTGTGAGTGCTAACGTCGATTTCCACACTATACTTTTCACAACACACTTTGACAATTACATTTTCTGTCCTTGGGAGACATCCTACAGTGATCTCTTTCAAATGCCAAGGCTTAAATATTCCTAAAAAAGAGTCTCACTCCTGCGAGAACTTAAAAAGACTAGACCACAATTTGTTTGCCTTCAGGAAACACATTTTTGTACACAATATCCCAAGCCTGTCGGATAATTTTTTCACTAAAGCTTTCCATGCCACCAACCAGACATCTAAGACCAAGGGAGTGTCCATCATAGTGAGTAAAGAGGCTCCGTTTGTTATCCAACAACAATTGACTGACCCAGAGGGCAGATACCTTTCCCTCAAAGGCACACTGGCTGGCAGACCAGTTACACTAACCAACGTGTATTTTCCAAACTCCTCCCACATCACCTTTTGTAAATGCATCGTAGATAAGTTGAAATGGGTCACCTTGGGATGTATCATCCTTGGAGAGGACTTCAATGTACCTCTAAACCCACAGATGGACACCTTAAAATTGAAACTCAAGTATCATAGCATACTAAAAAGACTTAAAGAGTTATTGTGCTCTCTGATACTAGTAGATTTGTGAAGATCAATACATCCAGACAACAGAGATTACACATATTACTCTAACATACATAACAAATATTCCCGTACAGATTACATATTTTAATGACACAACATAATTTGACAGATCTTAGAGAAGCTCAGTGGCGACCCGTTCATAGAGGGTGCACAGGCGCCACCCCCCATCCATGCGCCTGACCCCCCTGATCTACATATCAGTGGTACCAGACCATGGATTCCAGTGTGGCGGAGTGTTTTTTTGAAGCACCTGATTAGAGCCAGAGGCTCTAATAGGCTTTAAAAGAGGGTGAGCTCGGAGCGCAGATCATTGCTCTCTGAGCCCTCCCAGTTGAGTGACAATAGCGAATTAATTTTTGCGATTATCACTAAAGTTCCTCCCCGCCAATCAGGAGGCAGGTCTGTAAGACCTGTTTTGCAATTGGCCAAAGCATCAGGCAATCCTATTGGATGCCTAACGCTTTGGCGGAAGACACACGGTGGAGGAAGCTGGAGAAGCGGACACCAGAGCCGCCGCGGCCGCTGCCCACACTCCAGGAGAGGACACCACAGCCCTGCCACACAAGCAGGTAAGTGCCAGGCCAGACTGCCTGTGGGGGGGTGCTGTGCCACACCACCGGGGGGTGTTGTTTGTTTGCCGCCCCCCCAAGAAGAACCCACCAGCCGCCACTGGAGAAGTTCATATTGGGAACCAATCAATGTCAGACTATCAGACTATTTCCCTATGTTGATGCTACTGGCCGCACCTATACCCCAAACACAGAAAGCCTTTAACTGGCGCCTGAACCCCTCTTTGCTGATGGACCCTGAAATTCATCAGCATATTGCTGAAGGAATATCACACTCATTTTTGATTAACACTTTAGAAGATTTAGCCCCAATCAAAACATGGGAAGCACACAAGTGCACTTTATGAGGCAAATTTATAAAATGGGGTGCAAGACATAAATGGGAGAGAGAAGCAGTAATTAAAAGATTAGCGGAGAGATGTAAAAACAAATAAAGAACTTTTAGAAACATGTAAATCCCTTCAACAAATCTTAGATGCAAAAGCCAAACATACAGTCAGGTCCATAAATATTGGGACATCGACACAATTCTAATCTTTTTGGCTCTATACACCACCACAATGGATTTGAAATGAAACAAACACAATGTGCTTTAGCTGCAGACTTTCAGCTTTAATTTGAGGGTATTTACATCCAAATCAGATGAACCGTGTAGGAATTACAACAGTTTGTATATGTGCTTTCCACTTTTTAAGGGACCAAAAGTAATGGGACAGATTAACAATCATCCATCAAACTTTCACTTTTTTAATACTTGGTTGCAAATCCTTTGCAGTCAATTACAGCCTGAAGTCTGGAGTGCATAGACATCACCAGACACTGGGTTTCAACCCTGGTGAAGCTCTGCCAGGCCTCTACTGCAACTGTCTTCAGTTCCTGCTTGTTCTTGGGGCATTTTCCTTTCAGTTTGTCTTCAGCAAGTGAAATGCATACTCAATCGGATTCAGGTGAGGTGATTGACTTGGCCATTGCATAACATTCCACTTCTTTCCCTTAAAAAACTCTTTGGTTGCTTTCGCAGTATGCTTCGGGTCATTGTCCATCTGCAGATACTATTGCCCAAAACACTTCAGAATTCATCCTGCTGCTTTTGTCAGCAGTCACATCATCAATAAATACAAGAGAACCAGTTCCATTGGCAGCCATACATGCCCACGCCATGACACTACCATCAGTATGCTTCACTGATGAGGTGGCATGCTTTGGATCATGAGCAGTTCCTTTCCTTCTCCATACTCTTCACTTCCCATCACTCTGGTACAAGTTGATCTTGGTCTCATCTGTTCATAGGATGTTGTTCCAGAACTGTGAAGGCTTTTTTAGATGTTGTTTGGCAAACTCTAATCTGGCATTCCTGTTTTTGAGGCCCACCAATGGTTTACATCTTGTGGTGAACCCTCTGTATTCATTCTGGTGAAGTCTTCTCTTGATTGTTAACTTTGACACACATACACCTACCTCCTGGAGAGTGTTCTTGATCTAGCCAACTGTTGTGAAGGGTGTTTTCTTCACCAGGGAAAGAATTCTTAGGTCATCCACCACAGTTGTTTTCCATGGTCTTCCGGGTCTTTTGGTGTTGCTGAGCTCACCGGTGCGTTCTTTCTTTTTAAGGATGTTCCAAACAGTTAATTTGGCCACAGCTAATGTTTTTTCTATCTCTCTGATGGGTTTGTTTTGTTTTTTCAGCCTAATGATGGCTTGCTTCACTGATAGTGACAGTTCTTTGGATCTCATATTGAGAGTTGACAGCAACAGATTCCAAATGCAAATAGCACACTTGAAATTAACTCTGGACCTTTTATCTGCTCCGTGTAAATCGGAATAATGAGGGAATAACACACACCTGGCCATGGAACAGCTGAGCAGCCAATTGTACCATTACTTTTGGTCCCTTAAAAAGTGGAAGGCACATATACAAACTGTTGTAATTCCTACACTGTTCACCTGATTTGGATGTAAATACCCTCAAATTAAAGCTGAAAGTCTGCAGTTAAAGCACATCTTGTTCGTTTCATTTCAAATTCATTGTGGTGGGGTATAGAGCTAAAAAGATTAGAATTGTGTTGATGTCCCAATATTTATGGACCTGACTGTATACTATTTCTCCATAAAGAAGTCTACTATGAGTGTGGAGACAAAACCAGCAAATTTTTAGCTGTCCTTAAAGAATCCCAATTACCCTCTAATATTCATGGGATTAGAAATGAACTGTAATGTACAACAGACCACATTGCCAATCAGTCCCATAATTATTATTCCTTGTCAAATGATTTTATTAAGTTCACATAAGGTAAAAACAGGTATGATATTGAGATATAAAATGACAAAAGGAATGAAGCTTGTTATTATGTAGGTATATAGACATACAAAGTATGTAAGATATAACCATAAATGAGCAGGAATGTTAGTACAAAAATATTTTGTGTGTACATAACAAATTTAGTAAAACTATTAGAAAGAATTGCAGTTATTGCAAATAAGTTGGGGAAGAGAGTTAAATTCTGCACAATCAAGAGCTTCAAAATCATAAAAAAGGTAAGAGGAGGTGAAAAATAGAGAGAAAAGAAAAAGAAAGAGGATGGAGAGTCCAGGAAAAGAATGTCCATTCAGTTGGCCCAAAAGCCACTATAAAATATAGTATGTTTATTCGTAGATCAGCTACCAAGGCAGGAAAACATTTTCCTCAAAAGTTGAAGGGAGGTGGTATTTTATCCATGGGTGCCATATAGTTTCGATTTTGGGGATTTGATCTCTTTCTATGGCTGCCATTTTAGCATGAATCATGGAATCATGCATCCTGTGTTTAGTCTCAACCATTACCAAGGAAGGAGATTTCCATGCCTTTGCAACTGTTTGTTTAGCGGCAGTAAGTAGTTGTGCAAAAAGCTTAAATTGAATGTGAGTTAAGCACATCGGCTTCAAATTGAGTAATGCCGTTTTTGGGTCAGGATGCAGTTTCAAGCCAAACATTTTGGAAGCCTATTCAAAGATTTCTTTCCAAAAGGCCCAGACTATAGGGCAGGTCCACCATGTGTGCAGGTATGTGCCCAATTCCGAACCTTGAAAACAGAGGGCAGAATAAGTAGGCACATACTTAGCTGTTCTGGAAGGAACCAGGTCTGGTTGTGAGAAATGATGTCCCACAGGTGTGCATAAACTGTCTTCTTTATGTTCTTTGATGGTATGTCTGTGCAAATTCATCCTCACTGGCAACTTCTGTCCTATGTTGGTGAAACAGGACAGAAGTTGCAAGCGAGGATGAATTTATGAACACCTGTGGGACATCATTTCTCACAACCGGACCAGACTATAGAAGACCTCAATGTTTTAGTTCTTAAAGGGAATTTCAGAACTATCCAGGAAAGGAAAATGTTTGAACTAAGAATGATACTTCTTTTTGACACGAAAAATAATGGCCTGAATTTAGATATTGGTTTCCTTACACATTATGCTAAAGTTTTACAACCTCTCTGTGACTAGTATCCCCCCTGCATTCTATAGCTCTCCCTCTGTCTTATCTCTCACTAACTCTGCTGCTATCTTTATTACCATTGATTTGTATGTGTTTGGTTTTCTCTTTTTTTTTTTTTTTTTTTTTCTTCTTTAACATTCTGCTTAAAAATTTGTGAATCAGTACTGCTTGGACCTTGAAGAAGGGGACATACCCCGAAAGCTTGTCCTGAAAAATTGTATGTTAGTGCACATAAAAAAAGTATCACGGACAGTACTCAATTTTCTCTGTCACAATTGCACTAATACGGCTACAATCAAATCAAGTATGTTTATCCCAGAGAGAAATGAAGTGTTTAATGATGGGATTACAAATTTTGGGATGATCCTAGGGGCAGAGTAAATTAGAGATTGATAAAGGGTCGCACTCCGTGGCTTCGATCATTATTCATAGAGGAATTTCATGTGTTGCGTCATATTTAGAGTTGGGGAAACCAAGGCGTCCGCTAGTTTTAGGGAGATATAGTGTGTGCAAAGGTATACATGATTTTGAGAGGCCCCAAACGAATGACGTTGCTTTTTTCGGAATTAATCTTAGATAGTAGGCAGGGATTGGGATCGGTATTACTCTAAAGAGATACAAAAGTTCGGGCAAAAGTGTAATTTTTATTGCACTAATTCTTCCCAACCACGATAGTGGGAGATGAGTCCATTGTTTCAACAAGTCTGTCGCTCTTTTCAAGGTTTGTGGATAATTGGACGAAGAGATCAGACATGGAGGCTGTAAGATTAATCCCTAAATATGAGATAGATTTCTCAGCCCTGGTAAAAGGAAATGCTATTTTAGCAGAATTCAGTTCCATGCTGGTGAGAGAAATATTTAATACCAAGCATTTTTTAGGATTAATTATGAGACCTGAGAGGGCAGCAAACTGAGAATGGGTATGAGATTGGGACCTGAAACTTGTGGGGATGATAGAAATAGTAAGATGTCGTCTGCCAAGTGACAAAGTTTGCGTTGATAGCCTCCAATTTCTATTCCGGTTATAGTTGGGTCTGATCTAATTAGTTGAGCAAGGGGTTCTATTAATAAAGCAAACAAGAGAGGGGAAAGAGGGCAACCCTGATGTGTGCCTTTCCCTATATTGAAGGAGTCTGATTTGAACCCAGCATATTTTATGTATGCCCGAGGGTTATCGTATAAAGTATCAATCCATCTCATGAAGTGTGGACCAAAACCCCATTTCTGTAGGGAATAATTTAAGTAAGGCCAAGAAACAGAATCAAAAGCTTTCTTGATATCGAGGGAGAGAAAGCAAGATGGGATGCGGCGAGTTTTTGCAATATGGGCTAAAAAGACTGCCCTACGTATATTGTCATTATCTGGGGGACTGGGGGGATCCCATGCCGTTTTTTTCAATGACTTATTTTATCTGTATTGCCAATTATATCATTATAGCCGCGAGTAGTTTTAAATTACTTTTTTTCCTGTAGAAATGTCATTTTGTGCAGGGACTGTTCTAAACACTGGAAACATGCGCCACTTTACAGGCATAATATAGACACCCCCCAGGTGCGAAATTTAAAGGAATATTTAACTTTTATTGTTTCACTTTAAGCACTATTAAAATCACTGCTCCTGAAAAAACGGCCGTTTTTAAAACTTTTTTTTGCATTGATACATGTCCCCTGGGGCAGGACCCAGGTCCTCAAACACTTTTTATGACAATACCATGCATATAAGCCTTTAAAATTAGCACTTTTGATTTCTCCCATAGACTTTTAAAGGGTGTTCCGCTGCTTTTGAATTTGCCGCAAACACCCCAAAGTGTTCGCTATTCGGCGAACACTCGATGTTCGAGTCAAACTTACGGTCGACACGAATATTGGGCTCCTAAACAGTGTACATTTAGGTGTATCTCCTAAATAGTGTACATTCATTTTACCTACAGGTCAGCTTTAATATAAGCTGACCTGTAGGTAAAAATACTGAATTAGAGTTTACTACCACATTAAAGGAAGAAGAAAACATGAATGATCTGGAGGCACAGGCTGCATCAATGTTTAAAATATAAGCACTGTCAGGCAGTATGAACCTATTTCTACTTTTGCTTTTATCATTTTGTGGTGGGATATGCAAATGACAACATGGCAGATTTATGGTGCTTTTAAAATTATATGTTGGGATCTGCTGCTCCCTATAGTCTGAATTTTTAAATTCCTGTAAATATATTATGTATACACTTCCTGTCCTTGGGTTGTTGGCTTTGAAATCCCAGAAGGGGAAGTGGAGACAGAGAGAGAAAGTCTCAGTCACATGTCTTTTCCATGCTTCTAAATCCTGGACCAGAAGAGACTATTGTGAAAGTATCCAATAGTTTAACTGCAGCTGCTGAGTGTATACTGTATGCAAATCCTTGTGATAGACAGAATGTTTCTGCCATGTCTTTGTTATTATTTCCTTGTCAAAAGAAGTTTATTGAGTATACAATGTTATAAAGATACATAAAGTAAGCTCATTGTTTTACAGTAGGGTTTATATAGGTAAATATCATGAAATTTCAAATATTAAACATTGGGTTTACGTAAACCTAAATCAAAGATATATATCATTTCCTTAGTTACTTTTGTAGGTATTTAAATGATTTATACCTACTATACATATTGTTTACAAGTAGAGTGTATATAGGTCAAATAAATTCTGATAATGAGCTTTAATCGTAAGGTGGAGAAAAGGAAAGAAAAAGAAGAAAAAGGGTTGAAAGGTAGAGGTATGGTCCACAAGGTTGTCCCGCTCGTCAGTTTATTATTCTTTTTAGTTCTCTTTGAAGCCTTAGAATGGGTGTCTCTGTAAGTCATTTAATCTATTACCATGGCAACAGGACAGAATCATTGAAGTTTGACAGGAACTGTTGTTTTATCCAAGGATGCCAAAGTTTTTCAAATTTTGGAATTTGATTTTGATCGATGGCTACCATCTTAGCATGGGACATTGTATTATTCATTCTGTGAATTGTTTCTGCTAGTACCAATGTAGGAGATTTCCATGCCTTGGCCACTGTTTGTTTTGCAGCCGTTATTAGTTGGATCATAAGTTTGAATTGAGAGAGTGTTAACCATTCCGGTTTTAGATTAAGTAAAGTTAAATATGGATCTGGTTGTATTATTTTTTTAAATATTTTAGATGCAATCACGAAGACTTCCTTCCAGAAGGTTTGGATTACTGGGCACGTCCACCATATGTGTAAATATGTGCCTATTTCTGGGCATCCTCGAAAACAAAGAGCTGAGGTATTAGGTGAATATTTTGCCACTCTAGCGGGTACAAGATACCAGCGAGTTAGGACTTTATAATTTGTCTCCAGTGCTAAGATGTTGGGTGAAGATGACTTAGATGTGAGCCATATGTTAGACCAGTCCGTGTCTTCTAAAGTTCGTCCCAGGTCCTCCTCCCACCTCTGAATGTAAGAGGGTCTATTAAGATTTGCTACTCCATATAATTGATTATAAAGTGATGAAATTGTACCTTTAGCAAATGGATCTTTTGTACAGATTGATTCAAAAATGGATAATTGGGATAATGGTGTATCCCCCTTTAGGAATGGTGTATAGAAATTTTTGATTTGGAGATATCTAAATATCTCAGAGTTTGGTAGATCATATTTTTCTCTAAGCGATGGGAATGAAAGGAATGATTTACATGCTATGAAGTCATTTAGTGTCTGAATGCCTGATGTTGTCCAAGCTTTAAAAGAATTTGGGTAGATCCATGCCGGATAAAAGGCCGGATTTCTGATAAAAGAAAGGAGAGGATTGTGTGGTGATTGTAACTGATATTTGGTTTTTAGTTTATCCCAGAGAGATAAGAAGTGTTTAGTTATGGGATTATGAATTTTAAAGCGGTCTTTAGGATCAAGCCATAATAAATTTGATATTAATAGAGGGTCATTTTCTGAAGCCTCTATAAATACCCATAATGGGATTTCCTGTTTTGTATGGTATTTGGACAGACTGGCCAAATGTGCTGCTCTGTAGTAGTTAGTAAAATTAGGGTATCCCAGGCCTCCTTTATTTTTGGGAAGATGTAGTGTGTGTATAGGTATACGTGGTTTAGAAGAGCCCCATATAAACGAAGTTGCTCTTTTTTGTACTATTCTCAAAAAATAGGAAGGAATTGGAATAGGGAGGACTCTGAATAGATAAAGCAATTTGGGTAGAATAGTCATTTTGATTGCATTAATCTTCCCTATCCAGGATAAAGGAAGTTGCGACCATTGTTTTATTAGATTTGTGATCTGTCTTAATATAGGAGGATAATTGGTTGAGAATAAGTCAGAATGAGATGCTGTTAAATGAATTCCATGATATGGGATTGATTTTTCTGCCCATGTGAATGGGAGTGCAGCCCTAGCCGGGATCAATTCCATGTTTGTGAGTGAAATATTAAGCATTAGGCATTTCTTAGGATTAATCATAAGGCCGGATAGGGCTGCAAATCCATCAAGAGCTGGTATTAAGTTAGGACCAGAGACCTGTGGTGATGATAGAAAAAGTAATATATCGTCTGCAAATATACATAATTTGTGTGTAATACCTCCTACTTCAATGCCAGTTATAGTTTGGTTTGTTCTGATGTATTGGGCCATGGGTTCGAGTATAAGGGCAAATAATAAGGGAGATAATGGGCAACCCTGTCGGGTACCTCTTTCGATATTAAAGGCTTCAGATTTGTATCCAGCATATTTTATATAGGCTTTGGGTTTATTATATAATGCTTTGATCCATGTTAAAAAGTGGGGTCCAAAACCCCATTTTTGTAATGAATATTGCATATATTGCCAGGATACTGTGTCAAATGCCCTCTTAATATCGAGAGATAGAAAACATAAAGGGATTTTCCGTTTTTTAGCAATATGTGCCAATAACACTGCCCTGCGTATATTATCGCCTGCCTATCTATTTGGCATGAAGCCTACTTGATCTCTATGTATTAATTTTCCTATAATGCTATTAAGGCGTTTTGCTATTATTTTTGCTAATAATTTAATATCGAGGTTTAACAGAGAGATAGGCCGATAATTCACACAGGAAGTATCATCAGAAAGGGGTTTTGGGATCATACAAACAATTGCCATTAGTGTTTCTTGCCGAAAAGAATGTCCATCTAGAAGTTTGTTAAAAGTTTCAGTGAGAATGGGAGAGAGTATTTCTGAGAATGTTTTATAGTATAAAGCCGAGTAGCCGTCTGGGCCTGGTCTTTTGTTAAGTTTTAGGTCTTTTATGGCGTTAGCAACTTCATCTATAGTTATAGGCTCATCCAAACTGCTTTTTTGATTCTGAGATAACTCAGGTAAGGTTATTTTTGAGAAGAAGGATTCAGCCTCTGTAGGATTAAATTCATTGTTTGTCTTGTATAAAGTTGCGAGATGTGAGTGAAATTTATGGACTATTTTAACTGGATTACAAGTGTAAACATTTTTTGATAATTTCAAACGTATTGGTTTGAAAGATTTGTTAGTTGAATTTAATGCCCGAGCCAAATATGTACCTGGTTTGTTTGTATTCATGTAGAAATTGTATTTGGAGCGTTTGAGGGATTTATCTACTGACTCAGTGAGAAATAGATCGTATTCCAATCTAGATTTTTCCAGATGAGATTTTGTACTCTGAGATGGATTATCTTGAAATGATATGTAGGCTGCATTAAAATTGAGTTCTAGTTTTTTTGCTAGATTTTTGCGTTCCCGTTTAAATAGTGCCATTTGTCTTTGTATTGTACCACGCAAGACAGGCTTATGAGCTTCCCACAGTGTTATTGGGGAGATGTCTGTTGTATTATTAATTGATATGTATTCCTTTAAAGCTTGTTCAATGGCCATCTGATATAGTGGGTGTTTGAGCATTATGTCCGGTAAGTATCACGTTGGGTCATGCGCTTTTGGTATGGCTGAGGCTATAGTAGTGTATACTGCATTATGGTCAGACCACGGAATCGGAATTATATCTGATGCAATAATTTCTGGTATCATTCCTATTGTTAGAAAAATATGATCTATTCTGGTGAAGGTTTGATGAGGGTGCGAGAAATAAGTGAATTTCTTTTTCATTGGGTTACTTTCTCTCCACGAATCTACCAGATTGTATTTGGAAAGAAGTTGAGAAAAAGGTAATCTAGAGGTTATTTTGGATGGTGTAAAAGGTGATTTATCTAGAAATGGGAGGAGGACCTGGTTCGAATCCCCACACATTATCACTGTTCCTATTTTGTGTGTATTAATCACTTGTAATATATGTGAGAGGAATGGTGTAGGTTGTTTGTTAGGAGCGTAGTAGGAAATCACTGTGATTGCTGTATCCATTATATAACCCATGAGTATCAGGTATCTACCTTCTTGGTCTTTAATTTCTGATGATAAGGTGAATGGTGTGGATCGGTGAAATGCAATTAGAGTTCCCCTTTGCTTGGTACAGGCAGAAGCCGTGTAAATTTGTTGATAAAAAGGAGAAATATATTTTGGAGTAGAATCTTTGGTGAAGTGTGTTTCTTGGAGGCATACTATGTGAGCCTTCTTGTTATGGAAAGTACGGAAGGCTTTGGTCCTTTTTTGAGGGACATTTATTCCCTGAACATTCAGGGAAAGTATATTCAGTGGTGCCATGGCAATAGATCAAATAGTTTTGACTTACTTTTTGTTATGCAGAGCTGACTGCGCAGATCAACCTGTGTGGACTGAAGAGATGAATAGATAGAAAAGAAACCAGTGAATTCTGGAGTAAAGAGTAAACAAAAAACATATGAGATTAGATGATACATTGTATAAATAATTTTTTGCAAGTAATCACAATTTACCCGTGAAAGAGAATAAATATCTCTCTCAGGGGAATAAGTGCCTTCGTCACACTCCCACATAATATGGTTGGGAGAATGAGGAGGGCTAATGGGGGTACACGGATCTTCCGCTTACAGGAGAGAAGTGCTATGTCAAAAGACATCAAAATGATGTTTCATTAATTGGAGTGCAGAATATAGTTTTTGTTGAAATTATTTATTCCAGGGTGGTTGTATATGGTTAGTCTTGCCCTAGGCTAAATAATTCAGTTAGAAAGGTACTGTTAATAACTTTGGTATTGATGAAGATAGTTTGAATTATTTTGGGATTTTAACCCTTTTAGAGTAAACAATTACATATTTTATTCATATGTAACTGTTTAGATATGTTAACTCATAAAATTGAGGTTGTATTGCTTCAGATTAGAATAAACAAAAACATAATTCTAGGAACTAGTTAGGTAATAATATATTTGTTTTAAGAAAAGAAAGAAAAAGCTTCCATTACTTCTGGATTATTGAACATATTTGTCCTAAAAAGTAATAAATCTATTGTTATTACCTGATAATATATAACTGAACAAGAATTTCCTTATTTCACTTATATATTCTAAGGCTATATGAATCAGAAGTAATAAGAAATATAACTGAAATGTAACATGATCCCACACAGTGTGTGACTATCAGAATGCAGTTACATTCAGTTATAAATATAGGTTTTTTATAGAGAACCATCTCTTAGTATAATAAATGAAGAGATATCAGGAATTAGGATGTCAGTCCATTGAATCTTGTTGGTCCATGGATGATGTGGCATAACGGCCTCTTTTGTGAGAATGATGATTCCCATTTTGTTCTGAAATTTTCTGGGTGCTGCCTGAAGGTGAAGATGATGCCATTCTTCTGCGTGTGGGAGTGTTGCTGCTTGTGGGTTCTGTCAGATTTAATTTTAAAAGGGTTTGTTGTAGTTCATCTGCTGATCTGCTTCTGTAAATTGTACCTTGGTAGTTAAATCTGACTGAAAAGGGGAAGCCCCATTGATACATAATGTTGTGGCGTTGCAGTTCCATTAGTTGGGGTTTCATGGATCGTCTTTTAGTAATAGTAAGTTGGGATAGGTCAGCAAAAATTTGATAATTGTGTCCTTGAAAATTAAGTTCCTTTTTTTCTCTTGCAGCAATTAGTATTTGTTCTTTCGTTCTGTAATAATGAAATTTTGTGATTATATCACGTGGGGGTCCATCTTTCTTTTTGGCTGTGAGGGCTCTGTGTACTCTGTCCAGTTCTAAACGTTCAATAGGGATATCTGGCTTTAGTTCTTGTAATAGAGCAGTAATAGTAGATTGCAGGTCTGTCACAGTTTCAGGTATTCCCCTTATGCGCAAGTTTGAACGTCTGGCTCTATTTTCGTAATCTTCGAGCTTAGTTTGAAGTATTAAATTCTCTTTTTTTAATTGTTCCAATTCTGTTATATTTTCTTGGGTTGTAATTTCAATTTCATCCATTTTTATTTCTAGGGCTGCGGTGCGGTTTCCCAGCTCTCTTATTTCTTTGGTTAGGCTTTTTGTTATTTGGTCTGAGGTTTGTTTTAAAGCCTTATGAAGCATCTTTTCAAATTGTAATAATATTACTGGGGATACTGAGGAGGCTTGTGGAGAAGTTTGTGAGAGGATTTGTTCTGTATCTGACTCAAATGGAGAGTCTTGCTGTGACATTTTCTGTCTGTGAGAGCGCCCTGATGCTGTATCTTGTGAGGTGACTGGAGCTGCTTCAGCTGCAGTGAGTGCCTGTGAGCTCTTTGTGAGGTGATTTTTATTTCTGCCACGGTTTCCTCCCAGTACCATATTTCCTGCCCAAACTTTCACAGTTTGTTCCCAGGGGCAAAAAGGTTCAAATGGATACCTTTTGAGCCTGCAGGCTCCGCTTTGTCCTTCTCTTCTCTCCTCAGCGGTGTGGAGCTCTAACAATGCATGTCTGCTCCTGTCTTTGTTATTATTTCACATGCACAGTGCCAGGTAGTTCGGCCCCCCGACTCAACCACAATGCATTGCCGGTGCTGAACAGTGCATTGCAAGCCCTGATTGGCAAAAGCAGTGAAAGCTTCAGCCTATCAGGGCACAGAGCACTGTCAGAGGCATGATTGGACACTGTCATCATGACTTTATCCAATGTTCGGGGCAAATTTGAAAGCCGCCAGAATACCGTTAAAGTCTATGGGACACTAACATGAAAAATCAAAAGTGCTCATTTTAAAGGCTTGTATGCAAGTTATTGTCATAAAAAGTGTTTGGGGACCTGGGTCCTGCCCCAGGGGACATGTATCAATGCAAATTTTTTTTTAAAAAGGGACTTTTTTTCGGGAGCAGTGATTTTTTTTAATGCTTAAAGTGAAACAATAAAAATTAAATATTCCTTTAAATATCATGCCTGGGGGGTGTCTATAGTATGCCTGTAAAGTGGCGCATTTTCCCATGTTTAGAACAGTACTGCAGCAAAATGACATTTCTAAAGGAAAAAAGTCATTTAAAACTGATCGCGGCTGTAATGAATTGTCGGGTCTCGGCAATATGGATAAAACTCATTGAAAAAAATGGCATGGGGTCCCCCCCAGTCCTTTGGGTCTGGAATGAATATTAAGGGGGACCCCGAACCAAATTTTTTTAAAAAAATTGTGTGGGGGTCCCCCCAAAATCCATACCAGGCCCTTCAGGTCTGGTATGGAAATTAAGGGGAACCCTGCGCCAATTTAAAAAAAAAAAATGGTTGAGGGGTCCCCCCCATAATCCATACCAGACCTGAAGGGTCTCAAGGGGAACCCTGTGCCAAAATTTAAAAAAAATGGCATAGGGTCCCCCCAAAATCCATACCAGACCCTTATCTGAGCGTGCAACCTGGCAGGCACAGGCCACAGGAAAAGAGGGGGGACGAGAGAGCGCCCCCCTGAACTGTACCAGGCCACATGCCCTCAACATGGGGAGGGTGCTTTGGGGTCTAACCCCAAAGCACCTTGTCCCCATGTTGATGGGAATAAGGGCCTCATCCCCACAACCCTTGCCCGATGGTTGTGGGGGTAAGCTTTAACTAGGGGAGTCCCAGAACCCGGCCCCCCTATGTGAATTAGTAACGGGGTAGATTGTACCCCTACCATTTCACAAAAAAAGTGTAAAAAGTGGTAAAAAAGACAAGAGACAGCTTGGGACAAGTCCTTTATTAACCGGTTCAATACAGGGCATTTTCACCCCCTTCCTTCCCAGACCAATTTTTAGTTTTCAGCGCTGTCGCACTTTAAATGACAATTGCGCGGACGTGCAACGTTGTACCCAAACAAAATTGACGTCCTTTTGTCCCCACAAATAGAGCTTTCTTTTGGTGGTATTTGATCACCTCTGTGGTTTTTATTTTTTGCGCTATAAACAAAAGAAGAGAGACAATTTAAAAAAAACACAATATTTTTTACTTTTTGCTATAATAAATATCCCAATTTAAAAAAAAAATATATATTTTTTTCCTCAGTTTCGGCCGATACGTATTCTTCTACATATTTTTGGTAAAAAAAATAGCAATAAGCGTATATTGATTGGTTTGCGCAAAAGTTATAGCGTCTACAAAATACGGGATAGATTTATGGCATTTAAAAAATATATATATTTATTTATTTTTTTACTAGTAATGGCGGCGATCGCGATTATTTTTTTGTGACTGCGACATTATGGCGGACACATCAGACACTTTTTACACATTTTTGGGACCATTCACATTTATACAGCGATCAATGCTATAAAATTGCATTGATTACTGTGTAAATGTGACAGGCAGGGAAGGGGTTAACCACTAGGGGGACACAAGGGGTTAATTATGTTTCCTAAGGGAGCGATTCTAACTGTAGGGGGAGGGGACGCACAAGGAGAGGAGACCGATCAGTGTTCCTTTGTACTGGGAACACAGATCGGTCTCCTCTCAACTGACAGGACGTAGATCTGTGTGTTTACACACACAGATCCACGGTCCTGCCCGGTTAACCGGCAATCGCGGGTGCCCGGCGGACATCGCAGCCGCCGGGCACACCCACCAGGTCCCGAGCAACGCGGCAGGCATGCGCGCGCATGCCCCCTAGACGGCCGGGAAGCTCAGGCCGTCCTATGACATCTACCCAGGATGGGAGATCCCATCTGTGGATGTCATTTTACTATATGCCAGTAATGAAGTGGTTAAAAGATAAGAAAATAAAAATGTCCAGCGATGTCCATTCATCTTCTTCTATCATGCCACCGACAAGCTGAAAAAAGAAAAAAAAAAGCAACACCTCCGCCTCCATGGGAGGCTCCCACCGAGTGACGCTTCCCATTGGTGACAGTATTTATATAGCTGAGGGCGGGGCCACCCGGTGATGTAAACGGGTAACCCCGCCTTCCTCTGACACCACGGGGAATCCATGGGGAAGCCCCTGTGGCATTAGAGGGGGATGAGGTCACCAGTTTACGTCACCGGGTGGCCCCGCCCTCAGCTATAGAAGAACCATACCAGACCCTTCAGGTCCCAGGTCCCCAAACACTTTTTATGACAATAACTTGCATATAAGCCTTTAAAATGAGCACTTTTGATTTTTCATGTTCGTGTCCCATAGACTTTAATGGTGTTCGTGTGTTCTTCTGAATTATTTGCCTCTTCTGATGTTCTGGTGCAAACTGAACCGGGGGGTGTCCGGCTCATCCTTATATTTTGCTCACAGCACACTGGGTAACGCTGCTTGCAACTCAAAAGGATGCAGGACAGGGCTCGTTGCTGCAGCTTGTTGTGCCCCCACGTCTCCCTACAGCTGGTGGAGATGATGCCAGACCTGTGAGCTCTATCCCCTCCTCCTCCTCCTCCGCCACCTCCATGCCCTCCTCTGCAGAATTGTCCTATGAACATTAGGTACCCCCTAAGCATTCAAAGGGCTATTCCTAGAGTCAGGCTCAAAGGTGCCATGCAGTGCTTCGGCTGGTGTGTTTAGGGGACAGGAACCACACCGGAACAGAGATTCTTGCAGCTCTGCAGAGACAGGCCCAGGGGTGATTCACACCATGCCAGCTGGATCCAGGAATGGTGGTGTGTTATAATGGCGCAAACCTCCTGTCCGCCCTTAGACAGGGAAAGTTTACACATGTGCCATGTCAGGCACATGTCCTCAATTTGGTGGTGCAGTGTTTCCTAAACATGTACCCAGGGTTGCAAGATGTGCTAAAGCTGGCCAGAAGAGTCTGTAGCCATTTCAGGGGGTCATACACAGCCATTGCTCGGTTGGCTGAAATTCAGGGGGAATTCCACCTGCCCGTAAACCGCCTGATTTGTGACATGCCCACCAGGTGGAACTCGACTTTGGCAATGCTGCAGCAGCTATACATGCAGCAGAGGGCCGTCAACGAGTACTTGTGCAAGTACGGTATGATGACAGGCTCAGGCTGCCTCGGCTTTTTTCCCCCATGCCAATGGCTGATCATTAAGGATGCAGGCACTGTATTGTAAGGAGAAGGATGATTACTGGTTGGCAACCCTCCTCCACCACCGTTATAAGGGGAAGGTCTCAGAACTCATCCTGTCCCCACAGAGGATGCAGAAGACAAAATCTCTTGAGGACACGTTAAAGAGGATTTTATCAAATGTTTTTCCTGACTCCAGTAGGTTACAGTGTCATGTAAAACATAGCTTTGAGTCTTCTGTTGGTCAAGAGAGGAGCGTCCGCCTAAGTGAGGCATTTTCAGAATTTTTTTAATCCTCGCCGTCCAGGACTGTCAGCTTCCACATTCCATCGGCAGCGTCTGCATCACATAGTGGATGATTACCTCGGGGCCAAAACAGAGATGGAGAGCTTTCCAGCTGATGATTCACTGACTTACTGGGTCATGAGACTAGACCACTGGCCAGAACTTGCCCAGTATGCTATTGAATTGTTGGGCTGCCCTGCATCCAGCGTGCTTTCAGAACGTGCATTCAGTGCTGCAGGAGGTTTCTTTACTGATCATAGAACGCATCTGTCCACAGGCTCTGTGGACCGTTTGACTTTTATAAGAATGAATCAGTCCTGGATTACCAGCTATGAAGCCCACGATGCAGATTTCACTGATTCATTAATTTTGGTAAAACTAATGAAACAGCTGATGTCTCGGAGTCAACAGTATGGGAGGCACATAAAGCCTATATTAGGGGGATTCTGATTAAGGCAGGTGCGGAAAAGAAGAGAAAGAGAAGGGAAGAAAAACTCGAAATAATGAACGAGATACGGGAACTTGAGTTGATGCACAAAACAGATGGGGGAAGGAAGTGCTTCTAAGACTTCACAATAAAAGAGAGGCCATGAGAACGTTAATTGAACAAGAAACACGAGTAACGTACAACCTCCTAAAGAGAGAGAGATATGTGGGAGGAAATAAACCGGGGAAGTATCTTGCAAAGACCCTAAAAAAAAAGAAGACCAATAACTACATTGAGAAAATTAAGACGTTAGATGGGGAGGTAAAGTACAGAACAAGTGAAATTGCCAAAACCTTTCAAAACTACTATGAAGGACTATACTCCATTAATAACACGATCCCAAAAAGCGAGGCTGACAGAAAAAGGGAGAGAACTAAAGTTTTTTTTCAGGAACTAGGATTAAAGAAAATAGAAGAAGATAAATATAATTTATTAGAGGGCCCCATTACAGAAGAGGAAATTAAAAAAACACTGAGGGAGACGTCAGTGGGGAAAAGCCCGGGGCCGGACGGTTTCTCCGTACTATATTATAAAAAATTCCAAGACCTTCTAATCCCCAAATTATGTACATACATGAATGGGATCGGCACAAAGTGGGAGATGGGCAGAGAAGCGTTAGAAGCGAATATAGCCATCATATTGAAGGAGGGCAAGGACAGCTTACTCTGTTCTAGCTACAGACCAATAGCGCTCCTCAATGTAGATACGAAACTGTTCGCGAAAATTCTTGCGGGGAGAATGAAGAACATCCTGAATAATATGGTATATCCAGATCAGGTGGGATTCACCCCGGGCAGGGAGGGACGGGATAATGGGATCAGAACCCTCATGGTAACCCAAAAAATGAGGGATAGTGGAGCCCCAGGTCTACTCCTGTCAATAGACGCTGAGAAAGCTTTTGACAGGGTAGACTGGGGCTTTATGTTTTGTATGCTGAAGGAAATAGGATTTGGGCCTATTATGACCAGATGGATAAGGGCGCTGTACACATGCCCTTCAGCAAGGGTTAAGGTTAATGGAACTCTATCTGAGCCGTTTGTAATGACTAACGGAACGAGACAAGGATGCCCACTGTCCCCCCTTTTGTTTGTGTTAACGCTTGAGCCCTTGCTGGAAAGGATAAGGCAGAACCCGGACATCTCAGGGGTATCAGATGGAGAAGAAGAACACAAACTGGCTGCCTTTGCAGACGATATTCTTCTTTACATCACCAGACCGAGAATAACTCTCCCTAATCTGCTTAAAACCTTGAAAGAATATGGGGAAATATCAAATTTTAAGATCAATCCAGCCAAATCGGAAATACTAGAAATTAACAAGATGGATAAAAAAGATCGCACAGTCCACAAAGAGTACCCATTTGCGTGGGGAAAAAAGGAGATAAACTATCTTGGGATAAAGATAACAGGGAATAGAGAGTCATTGTTTCAGGTTAATTTCGTCCCTCTCCTTAATGAGGTTAAGGGAGAGTTGAGTAGAATTACAAGAGGACAGCTGTCATGGGGGGGTAGAATTAACATCATTAAGATGGCAATACTGCCAAAGATCTTATTTAAAATGCAAATGCTCCCCATTCCATTACCACAAGAATATCTCAAAAAACTGCACTCACTTTTTATAAAATTTATTTGGAGGGGGAAAAAATCACGTATAAGTTATGCTACACTTGTTAGAGACAAAGAGAATGGGGGTTGGGGTGCACCTGACATAAGATGTTATCACGAAGCAATCACTCTATCAAGAATTATAGATTGGGCAAAAGGAAACAAAGAAAAGCGGTGGGTGAAAATGGAAAACACGATTAGTAAAGTAGAGTTGAGTAAAGTAATTTGGATACCTGCACGTTTTAGGAAATTTAGTTCTGAGGCACATATAATCACTAGACACACTTTTAAAACATGGGACAAGTTGTATAAAAGGGAGAAATGGGAGTATAACTCCCCTTTGATCCCTTTGAGGGATACTGAATTTTTTGCACCAGGAATGGAGATTCTTAGTGGGAGATGGATCTTGCAAGATGGAGCTCAGCTAAAGGATGTTATGATTAAAGGCAAACTATGCTCATTTCAGGAGTTAAAAAATAAAAGCGATCTTTTGATCCTCAATAGGTGGAGATATTTTCAGTTAAAAAATTTTGTTGAAACGCTCCCCCAACCTATCAGAATGATGGACAACCTCCAACCACTAGAGAAACTCTGCGTTGGTCAGATGGGGAAGAAGGGGATTTCTAAAACTTATAGGGTACTGATGGATCTAAAGGGAACAGATATTCCAGTATATATTAAAAAATGGGAGTCAGAATTAAACTCAAAACTCAGAAATGACGAGGCTATAATTCTATTAAAGCGAGTTCACAATACCTCCGTAAACTATAAAGAGTCTGAGTTAAACTATAAATGTTTGTCAAGATGGTACATCACCCCAGACAGAGCTTCCAAATACCAGAATGAAACCTCACAATTCTGCTGGAGGGGGTGCAAAGAGCTGGGTACAATGGCACATATTTGGTGGCAGTGTAGAAAAATAAGGGAATTCTGGGACGAGATAAGGGAAATTATAGGCAAGATAACCCAAATAGCTATCCTGGACGACCCATGGGCATGTTTATTTCACGGATTTAGAATGCCAACCAAATCATATATGGGGACACTTGTACCACAAATGTTGAATGCAGCAAAAAGTCTTTTTGTAAGACACTGGCAGGAGAAAAATGGCCCAACTATACAAGAATGGTATGATAAAACAAATGAAACCCAGAATTTAGAATACCTGAGATACACTGATGATGTGGAAGTGGAGGAGTATGAGGAAAAATGGAAGGGGTGGCAAAAATGTAAAAGTTCAATAAGGGCTGTAGAGATCTTGGGAAATCAATAGACCCAGCTAATGAAGTTTCGGGGAGTAGTCAGAGATGGGTATTGAGCAACAGGAGTGGTGTCCACCGGGAGGGATTGATATAGTCAGATTGGAGGAACACGGATGTAGGAAGAATAGGACTTTGAGGAGGTGGGGTGGTTTGGGGGGAGGGGGGTGGGGAAGGGAAGGGAAGGGGGGTTTAAGTTTCGACTCTACTGATAAATTCACGGAGGGAAGGTGCGATGTTGTAAGCATGCAGATTAAATAAAAGACACTTGTAATAAAAAAATAAATAAATAAATAAATAAATAAAAATGTGCAACAGACGCCACCATGATGTGAGTAACGAGTCGGGAAAGTATTGAACAGCAGAGCTGAAATTTTCACCCCCGAAAATGGACACTGATGTGGCAAAAAAAAAAAATTTATTTTGGGATGTGGAATCTCTGTAGGACTTCGAGGCTGCCTAGCTTTGAGGGTGTTCAATCATTTTATCTGGAAAAAAGTTTTTGGTATAGGTTTCATGGGCACAATTAACAGCCAAAGACCAATTTTTCAGCACCTGTTTAACAGGTGCATATAATTGCAATTTTTTTTGTCTTCATCAAGATCACCTCTATAGGGTTATGGTGGGAAGGTGCCCCCAACACCCAAAGAGTCATTTTTCTGCACCTGTTTGACAGGTGCATATCATTGCAATTTTTTACAGCAAGGCCAATTCTTGCTTTTATCAAGAGTACCTCTATAGATTATGGTGGGAAGGCTCCACCGACACCCAAAGACCAATTTTTACGCACCTGTTACGTCTATCCAAAGTCAAATGGACACCAGAATGTATCCAAAAATCCTCTAATCTTGTTCCCAGTGCACTACATTGTGGCCTCATCATACACACTGGCTCCCCAGCTGTTGCTGAGCAAAATAAAGGCAGCTTGCAGGGAAAATTTCATTTTTTTGGGCTTTATAAATGTAATTATGGTTGCAGCAGATTCTAGACATGGTACAGATCTGCCACTTTACAGGTAGACTAAGGGGACCCCCTAGGCACTATATTGGAAGGAATTCTTCATTTTTATGGTTTCAAAAATCAAAAAATCACAGTGTTTGAAAGTTCTGATGCTAACCGAACAGGCGTCTGTTCAGCCCATCTCTACTGGTTGCATCTCAAATTAGAAACTGTTATGGGGGGACTAAAGGACAGAGTAGATAGGTTGCTTCTGAGTACCTGTGCCACAGTTCCAGTGCCCCACCACAGTTCCTGCAGTGAGAAGCTCTGTTCCAGGCTGGTTGTACAACAGTTGGAGGATCTCCCCATGACCACAGATATTGTCCTCAGGTTTCTGACACAAAGATAGATGCCGCATCATCCTCAGTGGCCCCTGCAACTGGACTGTGCTGCAAAATTCATCTGGAGGGAGATACACAAAACACAATATGCTACAGCGCTATCTCTGTGCCAACCCCATGGTCATAGAATATAATTAAGCAACTGATTAAAATAAAAAGACTAGCTAACACCATAGATGCTTGCAAGGCTGCTTTTAGAAGTGGGCTGGGAATCCAAAATCTGAAATGCAAGAGGGAAGAAAAAAAAAGCACCAAGCAGGTATCGTGTAGCACAATTTATAAAGTATTATATAAACAGCAATGGAATTCACAAGCAGATGTGGTGGGGGATTATGACAGTTTGCAGTGGATGGAAAGTCCAAGTGTGAATCGGGAGCTATGGTCTTTATCCGTTTATAGGAAGAAGGCAAGCTGTTTAGAGGGAGCGAGATCAGCTTGAGATCCGTCCAGAGAGAGCTGGCATCGAGCTGCCCTGTATAGCTAGGGAGGTCAGTGCAGTCTTCGGATATCCATCCAAAGTATGCATGTCCAGTGGGAGTGTAGAGAGGAGCTGTCAGTCCATCCACCATGAGAGCCAATGAGAGCATGTTTTGGACGCAAGCCACGCTTTTTTCATCAGCCTGTTTAATTGAAGAAACCTCCGGGAATTTCTCTGGCACCATTACACCTATGAGGGTTTAAAGACAATTGTTTCATTCACCTGGGTATAATGAGGGTAATCAGCTGCCTCTATAAATTCCTGGAGGTTTCTTCAATCAAATAGGCTGATGAAAGAAGTGTGGCTTGCTTCTGAAATGCATTCCCATTGGCTCTCACAGTGGATGGACTGACAGCTCCTCCTCCAGGAAACTCACCACAATGGATGGACCTTCTATTACTAGATAGGTCTCACTGCACTTTTTTGGTTGAACCCACTGTGTATCTTGTCACTAGGGATGAGCTTTGAGTTCGAGTCGAACTCATGTTCGACTCGAACATCGGCTGTTCGCCAGTTCACACTTTGGGGTGTTCGCGGCAAATTCAAAAGCCGCGGAACACCCTTTAAAAGTCTATGGGAGAAATCAAAAGTGCTAATTTTAAAGGCTTATATGCATGGTATTGTCATAAAAAGTGTTTGGGGACCTGGGTCCTGCCCCTGGGGATATGGATCAATGCAAAAAAAGTTTTAAAAACAGATGTTTTTTTCGGGAGCAGTGATTTTAATAATGCTTAAAGTGAAACAATAAAAGTGTAATATTCCTTTAAATTTCGTACCTGGGGGGTGTCTATAGTATGCCTGTAAAAGGGCGCATGTTTCCTGTGTTTAGAACAGTCTGTCAGCAAAATGACATTTCAAAGGAAAAAAAGTCATTTAAACCTACAGCTATTAATGAATTGTCGGTCCGACAATACACATAAAAGTTCATTGATAAAAACGGCATGGGATTTCCCCACAGGGGAACCCTGAACCAACATTTTTTTTTAAAAATGGCGTGGGGGACCCCCTAAACTCCATAACAGGCCCTTCAGGTCTGGTATGGATATTAAGGGGAAACACGCACCAAAATTTTTTAAAAAATGGCATGGGGGTCCCCCTCAAAATCCATACCAGACCTGAAGGTATGGATTTTAAGGGGAACCCCGCACCAAAATTTTTTTAAAAAATGGCGTGGGGACTTGATGGGGACTTCCTTATGGGTTTCCCCATGATGTCAGAGGGGGCGGGGTCACCCGGTTACATAACGGGTGACCCCGCCCCCTCTGACATCACGGGGAAACCCATAGGGGAGTCCTCATCAAGTCCCTTGCGTCAGAGGGGGGCGGGGTCACCGGGTGGCCCCACCCTCCATTATTTAAGAAGTGTCAGAAGACGAGAAGCGTCACATAGCGGGAGCCTCCCATCATGGATGCGGAACGGCCCGAGAACGAAGAAGGGAAGAAGACGCCATAGAGGAAGATGCCAGATGAGAACACCGGAACAAGAAGCAGAGGATCGGAGGAAGAACCAGAGGAAGAAGAAGATGGAGGTAGAAACCGAAGGAAGATAGAAGATGGAAAAAAGAAGACTTTAAATAAAGGAATTGTCAAAAACTGTCTCTTGTCATTTTTAACATTTTTGACATTTTTTGTGAAATGGTAGGGGGTACTTTTGTACCCCCTTACCATTTCACACAGGGGGGCCGGGATCTGGGGGTCCCCTTGTTAAAGGGGGCTTCCAGATTCCGATAAACCCCCCACCCTCAGACCCCCACAATCACCGGGCAAAGGTTGTGGGAATGGGGGCCCTTGTCCCCATCAACATGGGGACAAGGTGCTTTGGGGGGACCCCAAAGCACCCTCCCAATGTTGAGGGCATGTGGCCTGGTACGGTTCAGGAGGGGGACCGCTCTCTCATGCCCCCTCTTTTCCTGCAGCCTGCCAGGTTGCGTGCTCGGATAAGGGTTTGGTATGGATTTTTGGGGGGACCCCACGCCATTTTTTTTTAAATTTTGGCGCTGGGTTCCCCTTAATATCCATACTAGACCTGAAGGGCCTGGTATGGAATTTAGGGGGGCCCCACGACATTTTTTTTTTTTTTACATTTTGGTTCGGGGTTCCCCTTTGGGGAAATCCCATGCCGTTTTTATTACTGAACTTTTATGTGTATTGTCGGACCGACAATTCATTAATAGCCGCGAGTAGTTTTAAATGACTTTTTTCCTTTGAAATGTCATTTTGCTGTCAGACTATTCGAAACACGGGAAACATGCGCCCCTTTACAGGCATACTATAGACACCCCCCCCCCAGGTACGAAATTTAAAGGAATATTACACTTTTATTGTTTCACTTTAAGCATTATTAAAATCACTGCTCCTGAAAAAATGACCGTTTTTACAACTTTTTTTGCATTGATCCATGTCCCCTGGGGCAGGACCCAGGTCCTCAAACACTTTTTATGACAATAACTTGCATATAAGCCTTTAAAATTAGCACTTTTGATTATTCATGTTCGAGTCCCATAGACTTTAACGGTGTTCGTGTGTTAGAACAAATTTTTTGCCTGTTCGCATGTTCTGGTGTGAACCGAACAGGGGGGAGTTTGGCTCATCCCTACTTGTCACCAACTTGATCATACAAATGTAGCAGCATGCGATTCCTTCCAATGCCATACACCGCCACTCAAAAAACAGCATCAAGGAAAAGGTTCATTGCACATAGCAGCCACTTTATTAAACCATATAAAAACTTACAATTATACCGCATTAACATGTATATGTTACCTAAGGACCAGCATCAGGTACATACAGCACTTATGGTTAAGATGGGAGGCACCCCAAGACCAGAGTTGGCTTCCACTCCAGGGATGGGATGTAACGTATCAGCTGGGGAACACTGCTTCAACTAGTTTTGTCTGTAATTGGACATCTTCAGGAAGCTCCCTGACAAAACGAGTTGAGCATCCTAATGCTATCTGACGCTATCTGATGTCACAAGTGACACTAATACAGTGATCACTGAAAAATACTGTACACTGAAACTGTACTAATAGCACTTGCTGGGTGACAGGGGTAATCAAAGGATGATCAAGTAGTTAAACGTGCCTAACTAACATGTATGTGTGGATATGTGCTGCTTTTACTCAATGTGGTCTGTCTATCTTCTCTTCCTGGACTGAAAAAGGTCCAGGAAGGGAAGAACTAGCTAGATCCAGTGCCTGTGTTTACTAAAGCAGGCAGAGGACTGCTTTTTTATTTGCTGCAGGTGATCTGCAGGGCCCTGGGCAAAATCATTGGCGTGTGCATGTGGTTAATTTTTTCTTGTATAAAACTTGTTTACATACTTGTTTTATTTCTATACAGCTGTGCATCTGTATGCTTATGTATGGTTAATGTTGTATGCTGGTTACAGTTGCTCTTCTGCTCCTAATTACTTTGTTTATATTACTGATTAATTTCTCAGGAAGGGAGACCCTCTGTTCACAGAAACCCTGCCCTGGGTGGAGGCAGTGCCAACATTATTATCAAACCCACTCTTTCACTTAGTGAAGGTTCTGGTTTACTTATTTACCTACAGATTTAGCACAATATTCTGCTTGGGGAGGGCCATTTCTCATAACCAAAACCCCCAAAACAGGGCTACATAGACATGTAACAACACAAACTATAAAAATATAATTAAAATAAATGTAACTGTGTTAAAATACATAAAGCAGAATTCCAGCCAAAAGCAAGGTAAAATTATTTTTTCATTAACAGACAACACAACAAAATTGTCTGTTGCTGTATTATTCAATTTTAATCCAGAGGTTCCCCTGCAGTGTTTTTTTCAGTGCCACTCAATGTGCTTAGTTAGCTCTAGCCTGCGACTGGACAGTGAAAGGAGAAGCAGCACAGTGATGAGCTCATTTGTTTACCATTCTACTTTTTCTTCCTAATAATATGCTTCTTGTCACCACAGGAACATATTGGCTTCTTGTACTGTTTTTTTTTCCTGTCACCATCCAGCTTCACCCTCTGGTATTAATACCACGTGCATTTAAAAATACATTTAATGATTTAATAGTGATTACAGAGCTGCATTTATTTGTGTCTTTTATATCTGCCAAGAGTTTAACCTTAACTAAACAAATGGTAAATATTATATCATAATATAATGCAGAACAAAAAGATATCCCAATGGTACAGTAAAAATGTTTTAATAAATTGCTATCTTTGAAACAATGATTACTGCCTATCACTGCCACCATGAAAGGACTCATCAATGCCAAAGTGGTTAACACTTGTCATAGTGATATTATGCTTATCACTGTGATTTTGTTCTCTGATTATTATTACCCCAGAGTGCCCCCCAAGCATCATTTGTTGCTATAGCTATGATCCACCGAGTCCTCAGCCCTTTTCCTATCCATGAACAGACCTTTTTTGGTATCTTTGTTCCACTGTATAGATAGCAGTACAGCATACAAATGGTACAGTACTTAGAGAATATGCAGAAGGAACTCACTGTTATAATATCAATATTACACCATTAAAATTACATCAATAAAATATGTGTACCTAGTCAAAAACAGCCACATTTATTTGGGACTGGAAAGGTTAACCAAGTTACTACTGTTGTATAATTTGTACCATTAACAAAACATGTCAGACTGTGTTTTATCTTCTCAGAGACTTCCTATTAAATTATGCTGGAATCAATAAGTTCATAACAATGTGACACCACTTATTTCCTAGCAGGTGTAGTAACATCATTCTCTCATGTCCAGAAATTAAATGCAGTCATCTCAGTGATAACAAAAAAATATTAAAATCAATGTCCCAGAGACATTAGCATAATATCTAAATAATGAAATGTGGTGATCCTAAAACATTCAACAAATTGAATTGTTTTATAATTATCCAAGTCCATATCTTTGAAGTTGGGTTCAGATTTTTACTTTGCATCTGCACATCATAAATTCACCTCCATGCAATTAATGATCTCAATGAAACACACCAACGGTTGATGTATAATAAGCAGACAATTTTGAACCTTATAATAAACAAACTTATACAACTACAACTTATAAAATGCTTATGTGGCATTCAAAATGGTCTTTATGAAGCTGAGAGATGAAATATGCACTGTCACCATTTGAAAAGTGAAATTGTATCCTAAACATTAATGTTTATCCCCTTCCCGCCGACCGTACGCAGATATGCGTACTCGGCTTTCCGGGGTTATACCGGGATGATGCCCGCAGCTGCAGGCATCATCCCGGTACCGCTGTTTTGAGCGGGCGATCGGCTACCCATATATGACAACCGATGCGGCTAAAAGCCGCTCGGCTGTTATACCGGAGGAGCGGGAGGGGACATCCCCCCCTCCCGCCGCTCTTACCGGGCCTCCCGTGCGATCGGGAGGCCCGGTGTCCAATCGGCTGTCTCCGGCGGCTGTGGGCGGGCTGGAACAAAGCCGTGGGTGGCTTCGTTCCAGCCTTCTCAATGTAAACGCGGAAGCGACGTCATGACGTCACTTCCCGTTTACTTGGCTGCCAATGGCGCCGAATTTAAAAAAATATACAGTATTCAGAATCACCGTTTTCAGTGATCTGAATACTTTGAAGTGCAGAGGAGGGATCGGAGGTCTTTTAGACCCCCGATCCCTCCATAAAGAGTACCTGTCACCACTTATTACTGTCACAAGGGATGTTTACATTCCTTGTGACAGCAATAAAAGTAAAAAAAAAAAAAAATTTTTAAAAACACAATTTATAAATCTAAAAATAAATAAAATAAATAAAAAAAAAATTTTTTTTAAAGCGACCCACCCCCGCGAGCTCGCGCAGCGAAGAAAACGCATACGGAAGTCGCGCCCGCATATGTAAACGGTGTTCAAATCACACATGTGAGCTATCGCCGTGATCGTCAGAGTGAGAGCAATAATTCTAGCCCTAGACCTCCTCTGTAACTCTAACCTGGTAACCGTAAAAAAAATTTAAAGCGTCGCCTATGGAAATTCATAGCTACCATAGTTTGTCGCCATTCCACGAGTGCGTGCAATTATAAAGCGTGACATGTTTGGTATCTATTTACTCGGCGTAACATCATCTTTCACATTATACAAAAAAATTGGGGTAACTTTACTGTTTGGATTTTTTAAAATTCATGGAAGTGTCCCAAAAATTTGCGTTTAAAACACCGCTGCACAAATACAGCGTGATATAAAATATTGCAACAATCTCCATTTTATTCTCTAGATTCTCTGCTAAAAAAATATATATAATGTTTGGGGGTTCTAAGTAATTTTCTAGCAAAAAATATGGATTTTAACTTGTAAACACCAAATTTCAAAAATAGGCTTAGTCATGAAAGGGTTATTTTCAGGTATATGCAGAAAAATTATATACTCAAAAAACAATGTGTGTCCCCTTTAAAAAATATTCAGTCATCATAAATTATATACACATAAAACATATTTAGATAAATGTGCAAAATATAATCATTAAATATTTCAGTGTTCATATGTTACACAAATAAATTCATAAAGTAAAAAAAAAACACATGTGAATGATGCAACAATGATCCAGCAAAAAGTAATGTTGACACAATCAACGCATATAAAATTTCCAATGCAAAATTGGTGTTGACAGTTGGTGTTGGCACAGCAGGACAAACAGTGCTCCAGGACACTTCTTACAAGATAGTAGGATCCCACAAAAAGATCACCAAACATCTCCACAATTGACACAAAGATTCTAAAATGCCACTCACAATAGAGATGTGAGGAAAGGAGGACAAATGCCATAGTGTAGTATTTCAAAATCCAGACATACTATTTATTAAATGTGAACTTACAAAATGCAAATGTATACATAAGCAAGTATGCAACAACAAGACCAGGCTCTAGCTAAGTTGGATGATCTTGGAAATAGATCTTGGCAATGTAATTTTAGAATCCAAAGGCTTCCGGAATCTGTTTTAAAGATGTAAATTCTGCTGTGCAATCTTTTCTTAGAGATCTTATCCCAGACATCCCAGATCATAAGCTGAAGCTTGATAGGGTTTATCAAGCTCTGCAGTCTTCTAGTCCTAACAGGGACATCATTGAAAACCTTATTACTATGGTGTTAAAGAAATGGTGATGAAGACATCTAGAGATTCATCATCATCTGTCATTTCACATTCTGTGCATGTGTTCGCTGATATTTTACTGTTCACCATCCAGAGGTGAAGGGCCCTTAAACCCCTACTTCAGACACTATCACATAGGGAGGTCAAATATAGATGGGCATTCTCTCTGTGCCTCATATTCACCTACAATAACAAAACATTTTCTTTGCTTCCTTTTTGGAGTCAGAAGATCTGCTTCTACGACCAGGTATAATATCACAGGATGCTGATCCACGGTTCTCTCCACCCCGACATCAGAACGAAACCTCCCTACTTGTCATTCGCCCACTGTCATAAATCTGACAGAAGACAAACCTTAGCATTCAAGAGACTCTTGTCCCCTTGAATTCTCCCAGTTCATTTTAGTAGTTTAACTGCCTAGGTCTGCCTGGTCCTCCTGGACTTTCTAGTGATATGTTTATTATTATGACTTAACTATAGTTACACCTTTTTAATCCTTTCATAAATTTGTACGATGTTTCTAAGCTTCTGCTAGGCAATGGTTTATGCCCCACTCTGCTGCTTGGTAGTGAGCCAGTGGCAGAACTACCACCAGAGTCACAGCAGTCGCACTTGCGACTGGGCCCTGTAGTTCTGTCACTGTGGGGGGGGGGGGGCAGAAGCCCGGGATGTCACTCTAGGGTTGCTGGCTGCAGTTATAAGCAGAGAGTGCCTATTACACTCTCTGTCACACTGCCCAGACCCTGCACTAAAAGCATGCCCCCCCTCCTCCTTGTACAGACACTCAGACAGGAGAGGAAAGAGATAGAAAGAGCAGGATCTTCTCCAATCCCTTGCAGCTCCATGCCTCGCAAAGGGAAAGTTCAGTAGCCTGCAGCTAGATAGTGGATGAAAGATCAGCATGTATGTACCATGGATAATGTAAGTTTGCAACCCACCACAGGGGATCCACAGCTCTCCAGGACAGCCTTCCTTCCTTCCTTCCCAAACTTCTCAGTGATTAAAAAGAAAGAAGCACACAGGTGGGTCAATCATGAAGAGAGAGTGTGTTGTCACCTTCAGAGCGCCTCTACCAATACAGCAGCCCACTGGGGTTTCCCTGGTATGGTGCAATACAAGCCCCAGCATGCTTTGTCAGCCTATGTGTATGTATAGCACAGGTTAGTAGGCCTTGCTTGCTGACCACAGTGGCAGAACTCCATGGCTCAAGCCTTCATCTATGGTGAGTGAAGCATCCCTCCCTTCCTCTCTTATCTCGCCAGCCTCTGAGCACACCAATGTAAGGGAGAGCTCTGTGGACTGTAATGTAAAGGGGGATTCTGATGTAAGTGGGGGCTTTGGTGAGTAGAAACCCCCTTATATAGGTTCCCAGAGCACCCCTTACATAAGAGTTCCCCTTTATATTACAATCCACAGAGCTCCCCCTTAGGGCCCTTTCACTTGGGCCCTAATGGGAGAAAAGAACCCCATGATCAATGGAAAGGGCCCCAGGACCAGAGATCAGGGGGCCCTTCATGGTTCCTATCGGAGCCCTGAAGGTTCTAGTTACACCTCTGTAGTGAGCTATTAGGCATGTTTGGTCCTTCTTCTCTGTAGCCTTAACCCTATTAATTCTCATAACCTCTACAGCTATGGGTCATGCATATTTATAATGCTTAACTTCTGCATAAAGGATTGCTGGTTAGCATGTCATCTTCTTGACATGACACGAGTCGTATGTGCTTATCTTGATTTACGGCAGTGGTTTTTAGTTTCTCTTTTGGTGATATACTCATAATTGTTTTGAGGAATAATTGCTTGACTGTTAGACACCTCTGGGACTTGTCTCAAGCCATAGGCCTGAAGATTGCAGTGATAGCAGTGTATGCTATTTTGTTGCTATTTTGTCGGGGGCCAGGTTCACACTTTTGCTGACCCTGGGCCACTATATATACCTCAGAGTGTTTTCTCCTTTTACTTTTTTTTTCCCTCCTTCTTAAGAAGGGAGGACCCTCAACACGCCAACATCCAAAATTTATATAAAAAAAGATTGAGAGACTCAAAAAAAAAATAAGTGGACTTTGTGAGCACACATGAGAGGAGAAATTAGTAAAAAGTATAATTTTATAACAACATGAATAAAAAACATGAAAAAACATACATTCAACACCCCATATGGACACAGGTTACCAGTTACCCAATAACGCAGTTATTAAGGTTGGATTTAAGTATAAAGATATCTCATATCATATTAAAGTAGAAGAATTTGATCCAATAACCCCTTCACACTTGCTTGTTGACGCGTTTCACTAGACGTTAGCTTTCTCAGGACAAGTACTGGGTAGGTTACCCAATAACGCAGTTATTAAGGTTGGATTTAAGTATAAAGATATTTCATATCATATTAAAGTAGAAGAATTTGATCCAATAACCCCTTCACACTTGCTTGTTGACGCGTTTCACTAGACATTAGCTTTCTCAGGACAAGTACTGGGTAGGTGCTGGTATATTTAAAAACAGACAGAAAATTGTGTATAAGTGTTACATACAGTATATATTTGTATAGGCACAACAGTAATTATTTCATTACGTATCCAAGAGAGACAGACACAACACACAAAATACATACACGGACACACATATGCTTGCTTGGTAGGTCTGTGTCCAAGGATATGGGAGACTCCACAAAACTGAACAAACATTCAAATATCTATAGTTTTGAATATAACAAAACAAGGTCAATGCATGAAAGGTTGTTTAGAATGAACCCGAAAGATAAAGTGCAAAAAGGCTATACGCCACTATAGAACCAGGTTCAGGAATGTATATCTGGAAAAACAAACGCAGAGATTGATATAGATGAAATTTCCTAAATATTGGAAATAGTAATACAAACATATAGGGTCCCTTAAGATCAGAACAATGCTAAAAATAGTTTTCACCTACTGAATAGTAGTGACTAGACCAACCACATATCGGAGAGAAGAGTTCAAGCCCATGATAAAACTATATGTTTCAGTACACTGTGGCATAGGACATCAGCCAAGAAAAATATCTAGGAGATATAGACAGGATAAAGGGGTAGCCATATAGGTGATCACATTATATGTAAAGCGTGACCAAAAATATGTAAGTACATATAGGCTTGATCCTGAAGTGCTATAACTAGATGCCGGAAAGGGGCATTTCTCCCAACTGAGAGGAAAAGGATAACATCTGAGAGGGAAACATTATAAGAAACTACTAAGTACCGGTATGAGCCAGTTGAAAGATCACATTGGTAGGTCAGTTAGCACATACCAACCTAAAATGTCTCAATGTACCAGATATCCCTATTAGGGAGGCCTATTGTTGAGGCCCTGGCAAAAAGTGCCCAGTAGGTGATGGAGGGTCTATAATCAAAAGATAAAAAGTTTCAAGACAAAGTTCACATCTAATTACCAACGAGTAATCAGATAAGTAATCAGATAGAGTCTCAAAGAATTAGCTCACCCATATGATCCCCTCCAATATGTATAGGTATCCTCTCCGTATGTGACCACAACCTCTCTGCCCAACATCCTATTTATAGGGGTTGATGTGCAGAGGGGGCCGGAACGGCATCAGTTTGGCTCCAAAAGATGGCCCAACCACGTGGTTGCACAGCCACACCCCCCCCCCCACAACAGCGCAACCAATCGCACCAGGAGAGTGTCAGTACGAGGGGTGGAGAGATGCCAGCCATCAGCGTCAATAAACAGCGTGCTTATCGGCACACCGGGACGAACCACAAAAGGAGGCCGAGCTAGTGAAACGTGACATAGTGACGCAGTGGATAAATCCCGCACATACGCTGTGGATGTCCACATCACAGCTCGTGTGCAGCTCCAGACAGCAGCCAACCATAAACTACAACAAGGAAGACATCATTACATGTGGATGAAAACCCATCCAGAAACATATATTCCACATCACAACAATCTAAGGGGACACTCCATCAGATAACAACCAGCATCAAGAATGGATGCCAACTCCATATCAATATGGGACCAAAATAAACTAAAAAGGGGAATGGAATCAGACTGTAAACTGTTCCACAATAGAGCAGTAACAATCAACTTAAACTAATCAAATATATAAGCTGTTGGTCAAAAACTCCCATATCCAGGGACAATAGACAAATCCAACAGACAATCACAAATAAACATATAAACACGGAAAAAAAAATCACAGATGAAACAAAACATAAAATGGCCAAAGGCATATAGATTGGACAGACCTAAATCAATTGTAAGAAAATGTGAATCAAAGAGGTCAAACCACATACATCTGTACAGGCAGGCAGTTAATTAAAGAAAGGGAGAAATGTGTCTACCAATCACAGAAAAGGTTTATAGCTCATAGCATCATGGAGACCCGCAAAAACAGTAGCAGATAAAGAGTGAATCCAACCAATTTCCCTCTGTAAAATCTTTTTATCATGATTAGGGATGAGCTTCGTGTTCGAGTCGAACCCATGTTCGACTCGAACATCGTATGTTCGCCCGTTCGCCGAATTGTGAACGATATGGGCCGTTCGCGCCAAATTCGTGTGACGCGTCATGGCCCATAATTCACTGCGGCATCGCAGTGCATTGCTGGCTGATGATTGGCCAAGCATGCACTATGACCCGCATGCTTGGCCAATCACAGCGCCGTCTGAACAGAGAGCCGTAATTGTCCAAAGCCAAGGAGGCTTTGGCCAATTATGGCTCGGGGGATTTAGTACACGCCCCACACTATTTAAGGCCGCCTGCACAGCGGCCCTGTGTAGTGTGTGTTCCAGCGTTGAGAGAGAGATAGATAGACAGAGAGACACTGTCATTTGATTTAAGTTAGATTAGGCAGGACAGTCAGTGAGTTAGCTGCACTTGCAGTGTATTGTGTATATATATGCATCCCAGGTGTTGTATATATATATATATATATATATATATATATATATATACACACTGTATTCAGTTTAGCTAGATCCATTCCTGTTATCTTGCTACTGACAGGCAGGCTTGTGTTGTTACAGTATTTACAGCTACCTGAAGAAAATTGCTGGTGTTCTTTTGATCCTATTAGTATCACAGTCAGGCAGCTAGACTATTTACAGTTAGTGTAGTGCGTCCTCCTCACAGTGTTCAGTTAAAGCTACAAGTTAGTTTAGTGAGACCTCTGCACAGTGTTCAGCTAAAGCTACATGTTAGTGTAGTGCATCCTCTGAACAGTGTTCAGCTAAAGCTACAAGTTAGTGTAGTGCACAGTGTTCAGCTAAAGCTACAAGTTAGGGTAGTGCATCCACCTCACAGTGTTCAGCTAAAGCTACAAGTTAGTGTAGTGCGTCCTCCTCTCAGTGTTCAGCTAAAACTACAAGTTAGTGTAGTGCGACCTCTACCAAGATTAACTGTGAGGACTTACAGTGTTGTGGCACCAACACCACCACCACCAAAGGCCCAATTTTTCTGGCCCTGTTCAACAAGGGCATGTTGAACAGGGCCAGAATATTTCACAGCAGGGCATGTTTCTGCGCCCACCAAGATTAACTGTGAGGACTTACAGTGTTGTGGCACCAGCACCACCACCACCACCAAAGGCCCAATTTTTCAGCCCCTGTTCAACAGGGGCATGTAATTACAATTCTTGATCTAATATTTCACAGCAGGGCCCGTTCCAGCGCCCTCCAAGAGTAACTGTGAGGACTTATGCCACGTACACACAAGCGGACTTTACATCAGACTTTCCCCGGCGGACTTTTCGACGTACTTTACGATGGACTTTCTGAATGAACGGACTTGCCTACACACAATCCACCAAATTCCGTCGAATTCGTACATGATGACGTACGACCGGACTAAAACAAGGAAGTTCATAGCCAGTAGCCAATAGCTGTCCTAGCGTGGCTTTTTGTCCGTCGAACTAGCATACAGACGAGCGGACTTTTCGACCGGACTCGATTTCGACGGATTGATTTAAAACATGTTTCAAATCTAAGTCCGTCCAACTTTTGAGCAAACAAAGTCCGCTGAAGCCCACACATGATCGAATTGTCCGACGAAATCCAGTATGCCGGACCAAGTCTGCCGTAAAGTCCGCTCGTGTGTACGCAGCATTACAGTGTTGTGGCACCAGCACCACCACCACCATCACCAAAGGCCCAATTTTTCTGGCCCTGTTCAACAGGGCATGTAATTACAATTCTTGATCTAATATTTCACAGCAGGGCCCTGTGAGGGCTTACAGTGTTGAGGCCACAACAACACCTAAGGCCCAAATTTCTGCTGAGTATATAGGGCAGGCTCCTACTTTCAAACATCCAACTTACAAACGACTCCTACTTGCAAACGGAAGGAGACAACAGGAAGTGGGATGAAATCTACCCCATAGGAAGGGAAATTCTCTCCTGTAAGAGTTAATATGGGAAAAACTTTTCTCCTTTCCACTGATGCTTTACCACCAATCCTTGTTTCACTAAAAACCCCAAATTTTCAAAAAACATTTGTCATTGGGACAAAAAGTGAGGTGAAATCTTCTGAAGAGGAGCACAAACAGCAAAACAAATGTCACAGGGGTGATAACCCTTCCCTATGTTTTCCAAAAAGCTTAAAAACAGATTTTTTGGCTGGAGCTACACTTTAAAAATGTACCAGTTCAAAATGACAAACAGATTCTACTTAACAACAAACCTACAGTCCCTGTCTTGTTTGCACCGCCTGTATACTGCTGTTCAAAGTATATAGGGCCTATCCACGCCTTTCCTTTTTTTAATTTGGGTGCGGGGTTCCCCTTAATATCCATACAGGACCCAAAGGGCCTGGTAATGGACTGGAGAATACCCATGCCGTTTGTCTCACTGATTTTCATCCATATTGCCAGTCCCCGACATTACAATAAAGCCGCAAGCAGTTTTAAATGACTTTTTTTCCTTTAAAAATGTCATTTTGTGCAGGGACTGTTCTAAGCATGGGAAACATGCCCCACTTTACAGGCATACTATAGACACCCCCCAGGTACGATATTTAAAGGAATATTTCACTTTTTTTTTTTTTTACTTTAAGCATCATTAAAATCACTGCTCCCGAAAAAACGGCCGTTTTTAAAAGTTTTTTTTGCATTGATACATGTCCCTTGGGGCAGGACCCGGGTCCCCAAACCCTTTTTAGGACAATACCATGCAAATCAGCCTTTAAAATTAGCACTTTTGATTTGGAACGTTCAAGTCCCATAGACGTCAATGGGGTTCTAACGTTCGTTAGAATTTTCGGTCCGTTCGCAGGTTCTGGTGCGAACCGAACCGGGGGGGGTGTTCGGCTCATCCCTAATCACGATCACCACCTTGCGAGTTCATTGGAATGTGCTCTAGTGCTGCAAATTTCACAATGCTATTGTCACCAGCGTGCATTTGATTTACATGGCGTCCTATTGGTGTAAGCAATTGATTGCTGCTAATATAGTATATATGATCTTTAATACAAGCACGTTTAGTTTTGTCCACGTAAAAACTGCCACACTTGCAAAACATGATGTACACTGCGCCCTCCGTTTGACAGTTGACGTGGTGTACACAAGATTGCAAACTCCCATTGGGCAGATACATTGCATTGTTCTCATATATCCATGGGCAAAAAGTACAGGAGCCACATTGCCAAGTCCCTCTCAAGGTGGTGTCCTCACTTACTATGCACACCACGCCCTCCGTTTGACAGTTGACGTGGTGTACACCAGAATGCAAACTCCCATTGGGCAGATACATTGCATTGTTCTCATATATCCATGGGCAAAAAGTTCAAGAGCCACATTGCCAAGTCCCTCTCAAGGTGGTGTCCTCACTTACTAAAAAACCCTGTTAGACTTACCGGTAACGGTATTTCCATAAATCTTCCAGGATAGCTACTTAAGAGATGATTGGCTCCGCCTTCTACAGGAAACACAAACCAGACACAATTTAAAAGACTCCTCCCTCTCCTCTGACCCTCAGTTGTATGAAGATCAAGTAAACCTCCACCAAAAGTGAACTCGGAAGACGAATATTAGAAACTCACTAACACACCACCACCAGCTTTAATTAAGGGGACCAGTGAATAAAGAAATGGGTGGGAATATAGACGCTGTCCTGGAAGATTCATGGAAATACCATTACCGGTAAGTCTAGGGAGGGACAACAGCCTGAAGCACTTTCCTTCCAAAGGAGAGGTCCTGGCTGGAGAGCATCTGGACTCTATAATGCTTGATGAATGCATGAGAGGAGGACCAGACAGCAGCTTTGGAAATATCTTCCCAAGATGCAGCTAGAGATCTAGTAGAGTGAGCCCTAACTCTGGAAGGCGGGGATTGCCCTGAAGATCTGTAGGCTTCCCAAATAGCTTCTCTAATCCATCTGGCAATGGAACCCTGGATGCCTTGGAACCCTTTTTGGGGCCACTAAAAGAAATCAGTAATTGGGAATCTTTTCTAAACTCACTAGATACTTCTAAATAATGCAGAAGACATCTTTTCACATCTAAGAAACTTAATCGTTCCTCCTCCAAATTCCTGGGGGAGGAACAAAAGCTAGGAAGAAGTACTTCCTGGGATCTGTGAAACTCAGGCGAAACTGTGGGTAACTACAAAGGCTCAGGACTAATTACTATCCTGTCATCTAAAATTCTTAGGAAAGGATCTTTACACGAGAGAGATTCTACATTCTAAATCAGAAATCCTTCTCCCAGAAGTTATGGCCAAAAGAAAAAAGTAGCTAATTTCAAAGAGGCCTCATGAAGTGGCTCAAAAGGGGCTCTGGTAAGGGCATTTAACACCAATGACAAGTTCCAGGGGGAAACCCGCTTAACAACTCTAGGTGTAGGTCTAGCCCTAGCTGAGAGGAATCTTTTAATCAATGGCTCCTCTGCTAGTCTTTTTTCCCTAAACAGAGACAGAGCAGCAATTTGAACCCTAAAGCCTCGTACACACGATCGGTCTTTCCAACAACAAAACCGTGGACTTTTGTTCGAAGGGTGTTGGCTCCAACTTGTTTTGCATACACACAGTCACACAAATGTTGGCCAACAATTATGAACGTAGTGACGTACAAGACGTATGATGAGCCAAAAAAAGGAAGTTCAATAGTCGTGCGCCACCCTTTGGGCTCCTTCTGCTTTTCTCGTAATTATTTCATGTTAGTAGAAGTTTGGTGAGTGACGATTCATGCTTTTCAGCCTTGTGCTTTTCAGTTCGTTTCTGCTTTTCAGGTTGTGCTTGTCAGTTCGCTTCTGATATTCAGTGAGTGCTTGTCCGGTCGTTTCTGATTTTCAGGTCGTGCTTGTCAGGTCCTTTCTAATTTTCAATGCATTCTGTCAGTTCATTCTGAGCAGCCATTCGTTTACTAGCCATGTTGTGTTCTCGTCGAAAAGATTGTGCTGTTGTTGGGCTTGTAGTTATTGCTTTGACCCAAGTCCAGTCCATGAACAAGGGGAGGAGGAGTTCTTGGACCAAGAATTGGTTGCTTAATCGTGACCAATTCTGTCATATGCCTTTGCTGCAGGAGCTCCAGGAGAATAATCCTGATTATTTCAGAAATTATCTCCGGATGACGGGCCCCGTCTTTCACTGTCTATTGGCTTTGCTGTCCCCTTTTATTACGAAGCAGGACACCTGCATGCGGCAAGCCATCTCTCCCGAGCAAAGGCTCGTCGCCACCTTGCGGTACTTGGCGACGGGGAGAAGTCTCCAGGACCTGAAGTTCACGACTGGGATCTCCCCCCAGGCTCTGGGAATCATTATTCCAGAGACCTGTTCTGCCATAATTCAGGTCCTGCAGAAGGACTATATTAGGGTAAGTTTTATCCTTTAACATCACATGCTATGTATTTATTATTTGCTAATGTATTGTATTAATTTCTTTCTTCCTTAATTACCATGATTGTAATATGCTGTGAATGTCCTCTTTGTCCTCATGCATGCTGTAAGCTTTTAATGCCCTTTTTTGTCCTTCATGCATATTTGCCTTCCCTAACCTCCCCAGCATGCTATCCTGGGCCCATACACACCTAGCTACTATCTTAACAATGTATTTTCTCAGCTCCATTTTAGTGCTTACCCTAAACACCCTCTAAAATGTCCAAATGTTATAATTGTCCTTAAATTCAGGCAGAGTGCAAGAGGCTTTTTTTGGGGTGCCCAAACTCATTTTGAACCCTCCCTCCCCCCCAAACGCTAAGTCAACCGATACCAATACTCTATCTGCTGACTTTGCTAAACCCATACACACTATACCTACCTCTTTTGTGGTCATATTTATGGATGAATTCACCAAAGCATGTAGTGCAAGTGCCTGCCTGAATACTTTAAATGGGACTGTTTAAAGTTTTGTTCTCCTATTATCTTGATAGGTAATTGCAGAATGTAAAAATGTGCTTCAATTTGGACAGTGTGTATTCATATTTTTGGATTATGACACTTCTTGTCCAGTGGGCTGCCAATAGTGTAAGTAAGGAGGGGCTGGCCAAAGTAACACACATTATTTATGCATTCAGCTCTCAATGAAGTGGAGAGGGTTACCTGTCCAAAACATCTACCCATGCCCCCCACCATAAATTTTTTCCAATGGGCCACCAGAGGGGGTGAGGATTCTGATAAGTTGACCTTATACTTTTTGTCTTTAAATACTCATTTAAATAAATGTTATACTTATGTTGGCCAAGAATGTTTGTGTCTAATCTGCTTGCAATGTTATGTGCAAAAGTACTCATTATTTTTTTTTTTGTTTGACTCCACAGTTTCCTACCAACCCACAGGAATGGCAGACCGTGACTTCCAAGATTTCCACCAGTGGGACTTTCCCAGATGTGGTGGTGCTATTGATGGGAAGCACGTCAGCATCATCCCACCACCCAACTCAGGGTCGTTCTACTTTACATTTGTCGTCCCACTGATGTGGACCGCCCTGATTGAGGAAACATTGTCCTCCGCCCAGGAAAGTATCTCCTGAATTAATATTAGCAGACTGTCAAACTCAATACCCCCTATTTGTTGAGGTAAGCCACTGTCGTGGCATTGTCTGAAAAAATCAACAGGTCCCTCGCCCAAACCCTTGTTTTCCAAGCAACTAAAGCCTTTCCTACCGCTAACAGCTCCCTGAAGTTTGAAGATTGGGCTGCCTCCTCTGGCTGCCAGGCTCCCTGAGCCTGCCAGTCTTCTGAGTGAGCTCCCCAACCCCACAAGCTGGCATCCATGGTAATCTTTATTCAGGAATGCTGGGCACAAAACGTCCTTACCTGCAGATGTTCCGGCCGGTCCCACCAGGATAGATTGAGAGAATCGTCTCCTGGAAGTTGTAGGACCTGGTCCAAAGAGGCTTTTCTGTGATCCCAACAGCGTAGAAGAATTGCCTGCAGAGACCTGGAATGCAATTGGGCCCAGGACACTCCTGGGATTGCTTCAGTCATCAAGCCCAAAAGTTGCATTATTTGACAAAGGGAGGTCTGGGGACTGCACCTGAAACTCTGCATGGAGAGAAGGATCTTCGAGATCTTCTCCTCTGGTAGAAAATTCTTTTGGGCCAGGTAGCCCTGGCAGGGAACCAGAGCAGACTTCTGCAGATTGACTTTCCAACACAATCTTTGAAAGGTCTGCAGAACTACTTGGAGATCCTGACCAAGGTTCTTATTCTCTCAGGCAAAGATCAAAAAGTTGTCCAAGTACGGGACAATTGAGATCTTTTGTAAATGAAAAAAGGCCAGGACTTTGGGCCATGACCTTCGTAAAGATTCTCTGAGTGAGTAAATGCTTTCCATCCAGAAATGCCGGTAAATCAAGAATCTGTTTAGGAGGCTTAGATTGATGACCATCTGAAATCCTCCGGATGTCTTTCTTACCAGGAAAACATGAGAATAAAACCCTTGGAATTTCTGATCCTCCGGAACAGGGGAAATAACTCCTTCCGATTCCCAAAGGAAAATCACATCTAACATGCCCTGCCGTCTCTCTTGGTCTCTGGGCAGCCAAGTGCGAAAAAACCTCTGGGGAGGAGGGAGATTGAAATCCAACCTGTAACCCTGTTCTATAAGCTTGAGGAAAAAAGGATTTTCTATTATCTCTGCCCATTCCTTGACAAAACGGGTCAGCCTTCTCCCTACCCCTGACCTGGCGTCACTGAGAGTTTTTGGTCGGGCTGAAGGAGCAAAGAGTGCCCCTTAGCTTTGTTTAGCTATATGACCACTTTTTCTTGGCCTGCTGACCACCTGTCTTGAAGTTACCTTTGTTCCGAAAACTAAGAAAGGGCCTCTTACTTTGGTCCTTAGCTTCCGAGATGGAAAACGCTTACCCTTTTCCAAAGACCGAGCTAATACCACACAGCTTATTTTTGGAAGTCAGATCCCCATTCCAGGATTTTAACCAGATTGCTCGTCTTTTGCAATTGATCAGCTCTGACAATTTGGCCACTGACCTAACTGAGTCTGTTGCTGCGTCTGCCAAAAAAGCCACTGATTTGGCAATCAGGGGGAGAGATTCTCTGACCTCCTCCACTGGTTTGTTGGAGGAAAGAAGGTCATCTAGCCTATTGACCCATACATCTAGATTCCTAGCTATACATGTAGATGCCAGGGCTGGCCCAAGAGAGAAGGCTGAAGCCCCTCTGGCTTTACGGAATAAAGCGTCAGCTTTCCTATCCATCTGATCCTTAAGCACAGTCTTCAAATGAGAGATCTGATTTTTTAGACACTTGTGACATAGGAGTATCCAGCCTAAAACATTTGAAAAACATTTCCTCAATGTCTTACTGAAAGGGAAATCTCCTCCTATGCCCTCTGGACTGGAACAACCTACTGTCAGGTTCTTTCCATTCTGACAGGACCATGTCCTTGAGCGACTGGTGTATGGGAAAACACTTTGGCTTACGGCCCTGAAGACCCCTGTACATTCTATCCTGAACTGACTGAATGTGCTGTGGCGACTCAATCTGCTCAGAAGTAAAAACTGCTTTCAACAGTTCCTCAATAGCTTTGATTGGGAATAGATATCTGGCCGTGTTAACAGTCTCCTCAACCTTTGATGTGGACTCCTCGCCAGATGTAGAATGCAGGTTCTCCCCCTCCTCTGGATCACGGTCTCTAACACTAAGGGAGGTAGAGACTTCGCCAAGACTGAAGGTACCTGGGACACTGTCACAGCTGTTGAAGTGGAAGGACCTAACCCTGCTAATCTATTATTAAAGCACTGGAAGGAAGAAACCACTTCTTTCATGGAAACCATTAATTCCTTTAGGGTAGAAACAGAATCAGTCCCTGCCACTGAAGAAATACAAGTCCCACACAATAGTTTTCTACAGCTATCAGGAAGCTTAGATCTACAGTTCCCACATTTTCTCTTAACAGGCTTGTCAAATTAGGAGAAAAAAATAAAAATAAGAAAGGCATATAACTGACACTTTCTCTATACATCCACCCCTGGCCCTAACCTTGGGGTAGTACTGGATCCAGATGCAGCCGCTGGGTCAGTTTGAGCAGGTGCTCCATCCTCAGGGGTGTCCTCAGCATTCATAATGAGAAGGAATTGAGCCAGGAATGAGATCGATCTGTAGTTGCTGAACGCTGTCCACTTGTCGTGCTGTAATCCTAGCAGCACATCCCCAGCAGCGTGACAAACCGTGCTGGTCCTTTAAATGAAAAAGACTTGGCAAATGGAAGTGCGTCATGCTGCTTCAGGTTCTGGCACCATCTTGCCGCGTCACCGGAAGTGCATCATCCGACGCCATCTTGGTACACCCAAAAGGAAAAATACACAAGGAAGCGCTCTTCTGCTCCCCTAGGTACTCAGATGCCGGACAAGCACACGGGGGGGTGGCATTTGCAAATGTCTTCACAAAGGCAAGTAACCACAAAAGAGAGGGCCCTTTTCAGACTGCAAAAGCAGCAAATACTGCAGACATGGCCACAACTAGGGATGAGCCGAACACCCCCGGTTCGGTTCGCACCAGAACCTGCGAACGGACCGAAAATTTGCACAAATGTTAGAACCCCATTGACGTCTATGGGACTCGAACGTTTGAAATCAAAAGTGCTCATTTTAAAGGCTAATTTGCATGGTATTGTCCTAAAAAGGGTTTGGGGACCCGGGTCCTGCCCCAGGGGACATGTATCGAAAAAAACTTTTAAAAACGGCCGTTTTTTCATGAGCAGTGATTTTAATGATGCTTAAAGTAAAAAATTAAAAAGTGAAATATTCCTTTAAATATCGTACCTGGGGGGTGTCTATAGTATGCCTGTAAAGTGGCACATGTTTCCCGTGCTTAGAACAGTCCCTGCACAAAATGACATTTTTAAAGGAATAAAAGTCATGTAAAAGTGCTTGCAGCTTTAATGTAATGTCGGGTCCTGGCAATATGGATGAAAATCAGTGAGACAACGGCATGGGTACCCCCCAGTCCATTACCAGGCCCTTTGGGTCTTGTATGGATAGTAAGGGGAACCCCGCACCCAAATTAAAAAAGGAAAGGTGTGGGGGCCCCCAGGCCCTATATACTCTGAACAGCAGTATACAGGCGGTGCAAACAAGACAGGGACTGTAGGTTTGTTGTTAAGTAGAATCTGTTTGTAATTTTGAACTGGTACATTTTTAACGTGTTTAGCTCCAGCCAAAAAATCTATTTTAAGCTTTTTGTAAAACATAGGGAAGGGTTATCACCCCTGTGACATTTGTTTTGCTGTCTGTGCTCCTCTTCAGAAGATTTCACCTCACATTTTGTCCCAATGACAAATGTTTTTTGAAAATTTGGGGTTTTTAGTGAAACAAGAATTGGTGATAAAGCATCAGTGTAAAGGAGAAAAGTTTTTCCCATATTAACTCTTACAGGAGAGAATTTCCCTTCCTAGGGGTAGATTTCATCTCACGGGGGCGTGGCTTGGCGCGCAGTGAGGATGGCAGCTTAACTCCAGAGCTCCGTCAGACACACGGCCCAAGCACGTCTTTTCTGCACTTATCACGGAGGATGAGCAGACAAAACAAGCACCCTCATCACAGCCGATCACGGCGATCTATGGCCACAAGTGCTGGGAGAGATATCTCCGACATATTCAGGAACCAGGCCGCGGCTCTGAGAGACACGGAGGGAGGCAAGATGGTGCCGGTCCATGCGGACGATGAATTCAGTGAAGACTCTCAGTCAGCAGCAGAGGATAGTGGTATGAGAAGCTCCCGTGCTGATCACCCCCTTACATATGAGGACATGTCAGGCTTTGCAGCTGACATCAAAGCCTCGTTCTCTGCTGCCATCACAGATCTCAAAACCAGTCTCCTGGTATTGCAAGAAAAGATGGCCACAGCAGAAACAGCAGGGAAGCAGAGGGACACTAGAATCAATAGACTTGATAAAGTTACCTCTTCTCATGGGCGCCATTTCATAGATATGAACAGGTATTTAGAAGATCTTGACAACAGGGGAAGATGCAATAATATAAGAGTCCGCGGTATCCCAGAATCCGTCCTGGCTGATCAAATCCCCTCAGTCCTGCAAAGAGTCTTCAACAGCCTCTTAGAAAAACCAGAAGACACAGAAATTGAATTTATTCGGGCGCATAGAGCTCTGAGGTCTAGGGGACCAGACACCTTACCCCCTAGAGATATAATCTGCTGCCTGCAAAATTTTGCATTTAAAGAAGAAATAATGTTTAAAGCCCGCAGAAACGACCAAATAATTTTCAACGGTGAATGCATTACACTATTTTTAGATTTATCACAGATCACCTTTATTAGACAAACTAAGGGAGAAAGAGATAAGATACACGTGGCATTTCCCTTTCGCCCTGTTGGTCACTTTTGATGGCAGACAGCACCCGCTTCGCACACCAGAAGACCTTCCTGATTTCTGTGACGCACTTCTACTCGGATTGATTGAACTTCCGGATTGGTACCAGGAATTCATCATACCACCCCAGGAATGGAGCCCTCTGAATACACCTGAGAAGCACCACCCTAAAAAACAGAAGCAATTTTGACAAGAGGCACAGTCAGCAGGCACGCCACACAGTCGCTCACACCCCGCCAGAAACATGATGGAGGATCGGGAGTAATAGCAACAGCCTCATCCCTGTCTAGAAATGTTTGATGAAACTGTGATCTGTTAATATCTTTATCGGATAGCTTCTCTACAAGCGTTTTGGTTCCTTTTTACGTTTTTACATTTTTTATGTTTTTATGTTTTAACACTACAAGATCTAAGTTAAGTTGATATATACTCGCATTTTATAGATCTTTAAGGAACATGGGTAAAAATGCCCATATACAGATTACTTGGCATACTTCAGGACCCCAATATTGTCTTAAGGAGTAGATTATTCGTTAGCTGATCAACATACACCAGCTTTAACTTTATAATCCGAAAAATTAGCATCATTTTTGTCTATTTTTGACCATTTTGGTTTCATTTTTCATTTAAGAGCTCTTGGTTATTGCTTTTTTCCCTCTTGACATGAGACAGTCAGGGCAACGAAGCACAACTCATATAATGCTTCTTATAGACTACATCTCATGCTTCGGTTATATCTGAGAAAAAGGGATGGTTTCATGTTCACCCTACAGCTTCCCAGGAGCAACCAAGAACTCAGCTATAGCTACAACAATTACATTATAACTATTAATGTTCCTTTAAGTAGTTGAACTTATCTGATCGACAAGGTAGTAATAAGGTGCTTGTAGATGATTGATCATCATTATATATTGCTCAATTAGTATTGTTAGTGCAGATTAGACCTTTTAGCACACTAATTAAGAGTTTTAGGCCATAGTCTGGCCAGGCTTGGTTTACCCACTGTTGAATAGAACCTTAATTTCAGCGAGTATTTAGACACACACGTGTACTTATAGACAGGTGTTTATTCTCAAGGGGTCTGCCTCACTGGGTGTCTTCCCCAACCCCACAGTAGTGTCTACGGTGGGTTACTCTTGTACTCATCCGTACACACTAAATTTGATCTTCCAGGACGTGTTATTCGTTCCTATATCCCCTCCATTCTTAATTCTTACTTCTTTAACCTACTTCTTTAACCTACTTCTTATCTACAACCTTGATCTTTGCTTCATATATACATATCTGCATAAAGTGATAGAATCATCAGATATTAACTATTTAACTGATACATATATATTTCTCACCTATTTATACGTCTCTTTTAATTTTATTTTTATTTTTCACTTATTTCTCAAGTAGTGGATATGGGAGTGTCCGAGCATCTCTCTCTGAATACCTACTATGGCTTACTCAGGTTTGGGATGCAACCCTACCATCATCTCACACAACGTTAGGGGTCTGAATATCCCTGAGAAAAGATCCACTCTCCTCAGAGAATTAAAAAAAGGTAGGCCCAGTTTTGTTTTCCTTCAGGAAACACACTTGAAGACGAATCATATACCAAGATTTCATCTCACTTCCTGTTGTCTACTTCTGTTTGCAAGTAGGAGTCGTTTGTAAGTTGGATGTTTGAAAGTAGGGGCCTGCCCTATATACTCAGCAGAAATTTGGGCCTTAGGTGTTGTTGTGGCCTCAACACTGTAAGCCCTCACAGGGCCCTGCTGTGAAATATTAGATCAAGAATTGTAATTGCATGCCCCTGTTGAACAGGGGCAGAAAAATTGGGCCTTTGGTGGTGGTGCTGGTGCCACAACACTGTAAGTCCTCACAGTTACTCTTGGTGGGTGCAGAAACGGGCCCTGCTGTGAAATATTAGAACAAGAATTCTAATTACATTGTCCCTGTTGAACAGGGGCTGAAAAATTGGGCCTTAGGCACTGGTGCTGGTGCCACAACACTGCAACCCCTCACAGATACTCTAGTTGGAGCGCAGGAACTATCCCTGCTGCAAAGAATTGCACCAAAAATTGTAATTACATGCCCCTGTTCAACAGGGGCTGAAAAATTGGGCCTTAGGCACTGGTGATGGTGCCACAACACTGCAACCCCTCACAGATAATCTAGTTGGAGCGCAGGAACTAGCCCTGCTGCAAAGAATTGCATCAAAAATTGTAATTACATACCCTTGTTAAACAGGGGCTGAAAAATTGGGTCTTAGGCACTGGTGGCGGCGCCCAGAACCAAAAATGTTCTTAAAAGCTATCAGCATGATCATTGAGGAGGAAGAGGATAATTACTCAGCATAACAGGATAGTCACTCAGCAACAGCATAGGCAGTCTTTGAAGGGATCTGACATTTAAAAAAAATGATTCGTTTACATCAGCATCAGGTGCTTGGTAGCTGGTGGTGATCCATGACTGATTCATTTTTATGAAGGTCAGTCAATCGACTGAGTCGGTGGACAGACGCACCCTGTGATCGGTTACAAAGCCTCCAGCAGCACTGAATGTGCATTCCTAAAGAACGCTGGATGCAGGACAGGCCAGTAGCTCAATTGCATACTGTGCAAGCTCTGGCCAGTGATCCATCCTCAAGACCCAGTAACCCAGAGGATTTTCGGTGGGAAAGGTGTTTAAGTCAGATCTTGCCCCTAGGTATTCCTGCACCATGTAAAACAGACGCTGGCGATGGTTGCTGGAACCGATCATACCTTGGGGCTGCGGACTAAAAAATTGTCTGAACGCATCAGTCAGACGGCCACTTTCTCCACCGCTCCTTCTTTGACTGACCGAAGCCTCAGCAACACGTTGTCCAGAAACAGGAGTTTGTAATCTCCCAGTCTCTGGGAACGCGTCGCACAGACCTTTCTGCAAGGCCTCCCGAAGATGTTTCATCCTCTGCTCCCTCTGCGATGGCAAGATAAGGTCCGCAACCTTACCCTTGTAACGTGGATCAAGGAGGGTTGCCAGCCAGTATTGTTCCTTCTCCTTGATACCATGAATACGAGGATCCTTCCGCATGCTTTGCAGGATCAGGGAGGCCATGCAGCGTAGGTTTGCTGAGGCATTCGGTCCGGAGTCCTCTGAGTCACTAAGGATGACATGATCCGCAGCCACCTCCTCCCAGCCACGTACAAGTCCATGTGTTTTTTGGGACTATAAATGATCTCTTAAAGACTGCTGCTGATGCTGAATGCCAGGCTCCACCTCCTTACTGATACAATCCTCCTCCTCCTCTTCCTCGTCCTCTTCCTGTGTGATCGGTGGGCATGCAGGAACACTGTCTGGATAAAGGGGGCCTTGAGAGCTAAGGAAGTCCTCCTCTTCCTGCCTCTGTTCTGCCTCAAGTGCCCTGTCCATTATTCCACACAGCGTGTGCTCCAACAGGTGGACAAGGGGGACAGTGTCACTGATGCATGCACTGTCACTGCTCACCATCCTCATGGCCTCCTCAAATGGTGACAGGACAGTGCATGCATCCCTGATCATGGCCCACTGGCGTGGGGAAAAAAAACAAGCTCCCCTAACCCTGTCCTGGTGCCATAGTCACACAGGTACTCATTGATGGCCCTCTGCTGCATGTGCAGCTGCTGCAGCATGGCCAACGTTGAGTTCCACCTTGTGGGCATGTCACAGATTAGGCGGTTCTTGGGCAGGTTAGATTCCTTTTGGAGGTCTGCCAGCCGAGCACTGGCATTATATGATTGGCGGAAATGCACACAGACTTACCTGGCCTGCCTCAGGACATCCTGTAAGCCTGGGTACCTGCCCAAGAACCACTGCAACACCAAGTTAAGGACATGAGCCAAACAGGGCACATGGGTCATTTGTCCCTGTGGGAGGGCGGAGAGGAGGTTGGTGCCATTGTCGCAAACCACCATTCCTGCCTTAAGTTGGCGTGGCATTAACCACCTCTGAACCTGCCCCTGCAGAGCTGACAGAACCTCTGCCCCAGTGTGGCTCCTGTCCCCCAAGCACACCAGCTCAAGCACCGCATGGCATCTTTTGGCCTGCGTACTTGCATAGCCCCTTGAATGCCTGCGGAGCACCGTTGGTTCCGAGGACAAAGCACAGGAAGAGGCCATGGAGGAAGAAGAAGAGGAGGGGGTGGAGGAGAGAGGTGTGTCAGAATCACTAGTTGTGGCATTTTGGAGGCGTGGTGGTGGAACAACCTCCAACACTACTGCACCTTGTCCTGCATCCTTCCCAGCTGCCAGAAGAGTCACCCAATGCGCCGTGACACTTAGGTAATGTCCCTGTCTATGCCTGCTAGACCATGAGTCAGCGGTAATATGCACCTTACCGCTGGCCGCCCTGTCCAGCGAGGCCAAGACATTGCCTTCCATGTAGAGAGCCAGAATTGCCTTCCATGAGAAAAAGTGGCATTTGGGAACCTGTCACTGAAGAACCGCACATTCCACAAACTCATGGAAGGGAGCAGAGTCTACCAACTGAAAAGGTAGCAGTTGAAGTGCTAGCAATTTTGCCAAGCTAGCATTCAACCGCTGGGCATGTGGATGGCTGGGAGCGAACTTCTTTTTGCGGTGCAGCAGCTGGGGCGGGGAAATTTGCCTGGTACAATCTGACGTTGGTGTACCGATAGCAGATTGCCCGCAAGTACTTGGCTGTGACACACCTAATTCTACAACTTCATTCCTCTTAGTGCAGGTCTCAGAGAGGACTGAAGGTATAGTGGGGTTGGAGATCCCAGCTGATGAGGAGTAAGGAGAAGTCAATTTTGTTTTTTGGTGTGGGTCTTGTAGGTACGCTTGCCAACGAACTGCATGGCAGGTCAACATATGTCTGGTCAAGCATGTGGTGCCCAAGCGGGAGATGTTTTGGCCACGCGAGATAAGCTAGCAAATAGCAGCAGTGGGATCTGATGCACTTGTCTCAAAAAAGGCCCACACCAAAGAACTTTTGGAATAATGCGCAGAGACAGCAGCGCCCTGCACATGCGGAGCTCTGAGGTGTGATACAGTCAGTGTGCTGCCCTTAGGCTGGCCCCTAGAAGGCATCCTGCCTCGTATGTGATGTGCCTCCTCCTCCTCTCTCCTATCAGGCACCCATGTTGAGTCAGTGACTTCATCATCCCCTCCCTCCTCATCACTGGAGCAAACCTGGTAGTATGCTGCAGCAGGGGGAACACGACTGCCAGATTGCTGTCCTTCTTGGGCACCCCCTCTGTCCATGCTCACGTTACTGCCTTCATCTAGCTCAGTATCATCATCAGAGCCTTCTAAACACCGGGCATCCTCCTGGAGCATGTACCCAACACTGTGGTCAAACAGTTCGAGGGACTCCTCAGGAGGACATGGCAGGGCTAGGGAAGAAGTCACTGATGCCATTGAGCCGAGGGAAGAGGCCGCGTTGGCAGCTGCTTTGTCAGACAAAGTACCCTGAGCATCGGTGAAAGAGGATGAGGAGGATGAGGACGGCTTGGTCATCCACTCGACCAAGACTTCCACATGTTGCGGCTCAACACGGCCAGCTTCTGAAAAAAAGGCCATGAGGATGCACCATGTCCACGACCAGCACTGTTGCCTCTAGACACAGAGCCTGCTTGCCCTTTTTTATTGGCTTGTGACTGTCTGCCTCTCCTTGTTGGCCTTCCAGACATACTAATGGCCTGCAGTGAGATGTAGCTGCACTAAGCTGATATATATATATATATATATATATATATATATATATATATACTGATACTGCAGGTAGCAAAATCAACTGCCTGCCTGTAGCATTATTAGTATGAGAACACCACCAATCTTCTACAGGTAGCTTTAGCTGAACACTGTGCAGGGGTCGCACTACACTAACTTGTAGCGTTAGCTGAACACTGTACAGAGGACGCACTACACTAACGTGTAAATAATGTAGCTGCCTGCGGTAGTGATAGGATCAGGAAAACACCACCAACCTTCTACAGGTAGCTTTAGCTGAACACTGTGCAGAGGTCGCACTACACTAACGTGTAAATAATGTAGCTGCCTGCGGTAGTGATTGGATCAGGAAAACACCACCAACCTTCTACAGGTAGCTTTAGCTGAACACTGTGCAGAGGTCGCACTACACTAACGTGTAAATAATGTAGCTGCCTGCGGTAGTGATAGGATCAGGAAAACACCACCAACCTTCTACAGGTAGCTTTAGCTGAACACTGTGCAGAGGTCGCACTACACTAACATGTAAATAATGTAGCTGCCTGCGGTAGTGATAGGATCAGGAAAACACCACCAACCTTCTACAGGTAGCTTTAGCTGAACACTGTGCAGAGGTCGCACTACACTAACGTGTAAATAATGTAGCTGCCTGCGGTAGTGATTGGATCAGGAAAACACCACCAACCTTCTTCAGGTAGCTTTAGCTGAACACTGTGCAGAGGTTGCACTACACTAACTTGTAGCTTTAGCTGAACACTGTGCAGAGGTCACACTACACTAACGTGTAAATAATGTAGCTGCCTGCGGTAGTGATAGGGTCAGGAAAACACCACCAACCTTCTACAGGTAGCTTTAGTTGAACACTGTACAGAGGTCACAATACACTAACGTGTAAATAATGTAGCTGCCTGCAGTAGTGATAGGATCAGGAAAACACCACCAACCTTCTACAGGTAGCTTTAGCTGAACACTGTGCAGAGTAGGGATGAGCTGCACACCCCCCGGTTCGGTTCACACCAGAACCTGCGAACGGACCGAAAATTTGCACAAACATTAGAACCCCATTGACGTCTATGGGACTCGAGCATTCAAAATCAAAAGTGCTAATTTTAAAGGCTAATTTTCATGGTATTGTCCTAAAAAGGGTTTGGGGACCCGGGTCCTGCCCCAAGGGACATGTATCAATGCAAAAAAAACTTTTAAAAACATCCGTTTTTTCGGGAGCAGTGATTTTAATGATGCTTTATGTAAAAAAAAAAAAAAATGTGAAATATTCCTTTAAATATCGTACCTGGGGGGTGTCTATAGTATGCCTGTAAAGTGGCGCATGTTTCCCGTGCTTAGAACAGTCCCTGCACAAAATGACATTTTTAAAGGAAAAAAGTCATTTAAAACTGCTTGCGGCTTTAATGTAATGTCGGGTCCTGGCAATATGGATGAAAATCAGTGAGACAAACGGCATGGGTACCCTCCAGTCCATTACCAGGCCCTTTGGGTCCTGTATGGATATTAAGGGGAACCCCGCACCCAAATTAAAAAAAGGAAAGGCGTGGGGCCCCCAGGCCCTATATACTCTGAACAGCATTATGCAGGCGGTGCAAACAAGACAGGGACTGTAGGTTTGTTGTTAAGTAGAATCTGTTTGTAATTTTGAACTGGTACATTTTTAAAGTGTAGCTCCAGCCAAAAAATCTGTTTTTAAGCTTTTTGGAAAACATAGGGAAGGGTTATCACCCCTGTGACATTTGTTTTGCTGTCTGTGCTCCTCTTCAGAAGATTTCACCTCACTTTTTGTCCCAATGACAAATGTTTTTTGAAAATTTGGTGTTTTTAGTGAAACAAGGATTGGTGATAAAGCATCAGTGGAAAGGAGAAAAGTTTTTCCCATATTAACTCTTACAGGAGAGAATTTCCCTTCCTATGGGGTTGATTTCATCTCACTTCCTGTTGTCTCCTTCCGTTTGCAAGTAGGAGTCATTTGTAAGTTGGATGTTTGAAAGTAGGGGCAATGAGTATCTACAAAAATAAGGACACAATCAGATAAACAACCCCAACCTCAGGGTATACTCACTGGTGGGGTTGGAATATGGTGTGTACTATGGTGATAGGGTGTCACAGGCCTCCGGGAACAACCTCTCACCGGGAGCCGAGGTGGGCATTTGCGGAAGCACAACACACTGGAACCACGAGGCGTCTCTGGGGTGAAAAAAGAGGAGAGAGTGGAAAAACAAGTGGCAACAAAAGGAGAGTAAGGGTGAAGGTAAGTAACCATTGGCCTCCTTGAGCCCTGGGTGGGAGGATACACTGTCACTGTGCATCAGCGCCACGCACTCCACGCCATGCGTGCGGCGTCTCTGACGCCCTTATGGTCATGGCTTGTTGGTTACCACACTCGTGGGCTAATGGGAGAGACACTGGGGTGCCGTTTAGCCGGAAGGGCAAGTTCCGCCTGACGGCGCCGGGTCTCCACCCTCAGCTCCACGGCGTGACGTTAGTGGGTGTTCCGGCGGTTGCTGATATACAGGCGCCTCAGGGGGTGGCATCGCTACTCAAGGCTCTCTCCACACTGACCAGCACTCAGTTCGGATCACCCCAATGGTTGCTCCGATCCTTCCTTCACTCAGGTACCTGACACACCACTTCTTCCCCAGTTACTGGTCATCACCTTCCAATGCAAACAGTTTTTTGCCAGTTTTCTTTTCAGCACTCCCCCCTTATTATCACCAATGGTTACTTACCTTCACCCTTACTCTCCTTTTGTTGCCACTTGTTTTTCCACTCTCTCCTCTTTTTTCACCCCAGAGACGCCTCGTGGTTCCATGCCCACCCTGGAGGGGTGCCGGTGTGTTGTGCTTCCGCAAATGCCCACCTCGGCTCCTGGTGAGAGGTTGTTCCCAGAGGCCTGTGACACCCTATCACCATAGTACACACCATATTCCAGCCCCACCAGTGATTATACCCTGAGGTTGGGGTTGTTTATCTGATTGTGTCCTTATTTTTGTAGATACTCATTGCCCCTTTATACTTTCATTATAGAAATTTCACGTGCATGCTCCTGACGAGTGGCGCAGTGCCACGAAATGCGTAGAGCTTCTTGGTGCCGTGTCTTTGTCCAGCTACAATATGATTATCAAGTTATTCTCTTATTTGCATCTGTTCAGATTCAGTGAAGTCATAGGGCCTGCAGGCAGTACCTTGAATTCTATATTAACACTATTACCCATTTGTTTATGGTGAACCAGGGAACTTTATAAAATGATATTATTTGGTATATTGCTTATCAACTGTACTACTGCTACTAGTGGTTTTATTATGAGACATTCTGCCAGTATTATCTGTATTTCCATTATCGTTTTACCAATTGTCTTATTATCTGTGATGTTTTACTATACTAATAAAGTTCTGCTGTTCACCGAATACCTCTTTGCTGCCATATAATTCATTCAAAGTCCCAATTCCCCTCCCTTGTTCGGTTCTTTGTTCAGATATGGGATGGAAATATATGACCTTACCAGGCCAATTTCAATTAAAGTCCCGAGGGATGGAAATACACAGTCTTACCAGACAGTGGATTCCTGAAAGTCCCTTTTATATAATTCCCTCCTCAAACAAATATTAGATCAAGAATTGTAATTACATGCCCCTGTTGAACAGGGCCAGAAAAATTGGGCCTTTGGTGGTGGTGGTGGTGGTGTTGGTGCCACAACAATGTAAGTCCTCACAGTTAATCTTGGTGGGCACAGAAACGGACCCTGCTGTGAAATATTAGATCAAGAATTCTAATTACATGTCCCTGTTGAACAGGGGCTGAAAAATTGGGCCTTAGGCACTGGTGCCATAACACTGCAACCTCTCACAGATACTCTAGTTGGAACGCAAGAACGAGCCCTGCTGCAATATAATTGCATCAAAAATTGTAATTACACGCCCCTGTTAAACAGGGGCTTAACAATTGGGCCTTAGGCACTGGTGGCGGTGCCCAGAACCAAAAATGATCTTACAAGCTATCAGCATGTTCATTGAGGAGGAAGAGGATAATTACTCAGCATAACAGGATAGTCACTCAGCATCAGCATAGGCAGGGAGGACATTTCAAAAAAAATTATTTGGTCACATCAGCATCAGGTGCTTGGTAGCTGGTGGTGATCCAAGACTGATTCATTTTTATGAAGGTCAGTCGATCGACCGAGTCAGTGGACAGACGCACCCTGTGATCGGTTACAAAGCCTCCAGCAGCACTGAATGTGCGTTCCAAAAGAACGCTGGATGCAGGACAGACCAGTAGCTCAATTGCATACTGTGCAAGCTCTGGCCAGTGATCCATCCTCAAGACCCAGTAACCCAGAGGATTTTCGGTGGGAAAGGTGTCCAAGTCAGATCTTGCCCCTAGGTATTCCTGCACCATGTAAAACAGATGCTGGCGATGGTTGCTGGAACCGATCATACCTTGGGGCTGCGGATTAAAAAATTGTCTGAACGCATCAGTCAGACGGCCACTTTCTCCACTGCTCCTTCTTTGACTGACCGAAGCCTCAGCAACACGTTGTCCAGAAACAGGAGTTTGTAACCTCCCAGTCTCTGGGAACGCGTTGCACAGACCTTTCTGCAAGGCCTCCCGAAGATGTTTCATCCTCTGCTCCCTCTGCAACAGCAAGATAAGGTCCGCAACCTTACCCTTGTAATGTGGATCAAGGAGGGTTGCCAGCCAGTATTGTTCCTTCTCCTTGATACCACGAATATGAGGATCCTTCCGCAGGCTTTGCAGGATCAGGGAGGCCATGCAGCGTAGGTTTGCTGAGGCATTCGGTCCGGAGTCCTCTGGGTCACTAAGGACGACATGGTCCGCAGCCACCTCCTCCCAGCCACATACAAGTCCATATGTTTCTTTGGACTGATCCCTTAAAGACTGCTGCTGATGCTAAGTGCCAGGCTCCACCTCCATACTGACACAATCCTACTCCTCCTCCTCCTCCTCGTCCTCTTCCTGTGTGATCGGCGGGCACGCAGGAAACCTGTCTGGATAAAGGGGGCCTTGAGAGCTAAGGAAGTCCTCCTCTTCCTGCCTCTGTTCTGCCTCAAGTGCCCTGTCCATTATTCCACGCAGCATGTGCTCCAACAGGTGGACAAGAGGGACAGTGTCACTGATGCATGCACTGTCACTGCTCACCATCCTCGTGGCCTCCTCAAATGGTGACAGGACAGTGCATGCATCCCTGATCATGGCCCACTGGCGTGGGGAAAAAAAACAAGCTCTCCTGACTGTGTCCTGGTGCCATAGTCGCATAGGTACTTATTGATGGCCCTCTGCTGTGTTTGCAGCCGCTACAGCATGGCCAACGTTGAGTTCCACCTGGTGGGCATGTCACAGATTAGGCGGTTCTTGGGCAGGTTAAACTACTTTTGGAGGTCTGCCAGCCGAGCACTGGCATTATATGACCGGCAGAAATGCACACAGACAACCTCTGCCCCAGTGTGGCTCCTGTCCCCCAAGCACACCAGCTCAAGCACCGCATGGCATCTTTTGGCCTGTGTACTTGCGTAGCCCGTTGAATGCCTACGGAGCACCACTGGTTCCGAGGACAAAGCACAGGAAGAGGCCATGGAGGAAGAAGAAGAGGAGGGGGTGGAGGAGAGAGGTGTGTCACAATCATTAATAGTGGCATTTTGGAGGTGTGGTGGTGGAACAACCTCCAACACTACTGCACCTTGTCCTGCATCCTTCCCAGCTGCCAGCAGAGTGACCCAATGCACCGTGAAACTTAGGTAATGTCCCTGTCCATGCCTGCTGGACCATGAGTCAGCGGTAATATGCACCTTACTGCTGACCGCCCTGTCCAGCGAGGCATGCACATTGCTTTCCACATGCCGGTAGAGAGCCAGAATTGGGCAGAGTCTACCAACTGAAAAGGTAGCAGTTGAAGTGCTAGCAATTTTGCCAAGCTAGCATTCAACCGCTAAGCATGTGGATGGCTGGGAGCGAACTTTTTTTTGCAGTGCAGCAGCTGGGGCAGGGAAATTTGCCTGGTACAATCTGACGTTGGTGTACCGAAAGCAGATTGCCCCCAAGTACTTGGCTGTGACACACCTAATTCTACACCTTCATTCCTCTCAGTGCAGGTCTCAGAGAGGACTGAAGGTATAGTGGGGTTGGAGATCTCAGCTGATGAGGAGCAAGGAAAGGTCCTCTTTGTTCTTTGGTGTGGGTCTTTTAGATACGCTTGCCAATGAACAGCATGGCAGGTCAACATATGTCTGGTCAAGCATGTGGTGCCCAAGCGGAAGATGTTTTGGCCACGCGAGATGCGCTTGAGACATATGTTGCAAATAGCAGCGGTGCGATCTGATGCACTCGTCTCAAAAAAGGCCCACACCAAAGAACTTTTAGAATAACATGCAGGGACAGCAGCGCCCTGCACATGCGGAGCTTTGCGGTGTGATGCAGTCAGTGTGCTGCCCTTAGGCTGGCCCCTGGGGGGCATCCTGCCTCGTTGGTGATGTGCCTCCTCCTCCTCTCTCCTATAAGGCACCCACGTTGAGTCAGTGACCTCATCATACCCTCCCTCCTCATCACTGGAGCAAACCTGGCAGTATGCTGCAGCAGGGGGAGAATGACTGCCAGATTGCTGTCCTTCTTGGGCACCCCCTCTGTCCATGCTCACGTTACTGCCTTCATCTAGCTCAGTATCATCATCAGAGCCTTCTAAACGCTGGGCATCCTCCATGTACCCAACACTGTGGTCAAACAGTTCAAGGGACTCCTCAGGAGGACATGGTGGGGCTAGGGAAGGAGTCACTGATGCCATTGAGCCGAGGGAAGAGGCCAGACAAAGTACCCTGAGCATTAGTGAGAGAGGATGAGGAGGATGAGGACGGCTTGGTCATCCATTCAACCAAGTCTTCCGCATGTTGCGGCTCAACACGGCCAGCTGCCGAAAAAAGGCCAAGCGTGTCCCATGCCATGGCCACGTGTTGATGAGGATGCACCGTCTCCACGACCAGCACTGTTGCCTCTAGACACAGAGCCTGCTTGCCCTCTTCTATAGTCTTGTGACTGTCTGCCTCTCCTTGTTGGCCTTCCAGACATAATGGCCTGTAGCTGCACTAAGCTGGGATATATATATATATATATATATATATATATATATATATATATAAACTGATACTGCAGCTAGCAAAATCAACTGCCTGCATGTAGTATGAGAACACCACCAAACTTCTACAGGTAGCTTAGCTGGACACTGTGCAGAGGTCACACTACACTAACGTGTAAATAATTTAGCTGCCTGAACACTGTGCAGAACTCACAAAAAACTAACTTGTAGCCTATTTAGCTGCCTGCAGTAGTGATAGGATCAGGAAAACACCACCAACCTTCTACAGGTAGCTTTAGCTGAACACTGTGCAGAGGTCGCACTACACTAACTTGTAGTTTTAGCTGAACACTGTGAGGAGGACACACTACACTAACTTGTAGCTTATTTAGCTGCCTGCGATAGTGATAGGATCAGGAAAACACCACCAAACTTCTACAGGTAGCTTTAGCTGAACACTGTGCAGAGCTCACAAAAAATGAACTTGTAGCTTATTTAGCTGCCTGCGGTAGTGATAGGATCAGGAAAACACCACCAACCTTCTACAGGTAGCTATAGCTGAACACTGTGCAGAGGTCGCATTACACTAACTTGTAGTTGTAGCTGAACACTGTTAGGAGGATGCACTACACTAACTTGTAGTTTTAGCTGAACACTGTGAGGAGGACGCACTACACTAACTTGTAGCTTATTTAGCTGCCTGCAGTAGTAATAGGATCAGGAAAACACAACCAACTTTCTACAGGTAGCTTTAACTGAACACTGTGCACAGCTCGCAAAAAAACTAACTTGTAGCTTATTTAGCTGCCTGCAGTAGTGATAGGATCAGGAAAACACCACCAACCTTCTACAGGTAGCTTTAGCTGAACACTGTGCAGAGGTCGCACTACACTAACTTGTAGTTTTAGCTGCCTGCGGTAGTGATAGGATCAGGAAAACACCACCAACCTTCTACAGGTAGCTTTAGCTGAAAACTGTGCAGAGCTTGCAAAAAACTAACTTGTAGCTTATTAACTGCCTGCGGTAGTGATAGGATCAGGAAAACACCACCAACCTTCTACAGGTAGCTTTAGCTGAACACTGTGCAGAGGTCGCAAAAAACTAACTTGTAGCCTATTTAGCTGCCTGCAGTAGTGATAGGATCAGGAAAACACCACCAACCTTCTACAGGTAGCTTTAGCTGAACACTATGCAGAGCTTGCAAAAACCTAACTTGTAGCTTATTTAGCTGCCTGCGGTAGTGATAGGATCAGGAAAACACCACCAACCTTCTACAGGTAGCTTTAGCTGAACACTGTGCAGAACTCGCAAAAAACTAACTTGTAGCTTATTTAGCTGCCTGCAGTAGTGATAGGATCAGGAAAACACCACCAACCTTCTACAGGTAGCTTTAGCTGAACACTGTGCAGAGCTTGCAAAAAACGAACTTGTAGCTTATTTAGCTGCCTGCGGTAGTGATAGGATCAGGAAAACACCACCAACCTTCTACAGGTAGCTTTAGCTGAACACTGAGCAGAGGTCGCACTACACTAACTTGTAGTTTTAGCTGCCTGCGGTAGTGATAGGATCAGGAAAACACCACCAACCTTCTACAGGTAGCTTTAGCTGAACACTGTGCAGAGCTCGCAAAAAACTAACTTGTAGCTTATTTAGCTGCCTGCAGTAGTAATAGGATCAGGAAAACACCACCAACCTTCTACAGGTAGCTTTAACTGAACACTGTGCACAGCTCACAAAAAACTAACTTGTAGCTTATTTAGCTGCCTGCAGTAGTGATAGGATCAGGAAAACACCACCAACCTTCTACAGGTAGCTTTAGCTGAACACTGTGCAGAGGTCGCACTACACTAACTTGTAGTTTTAGCTGCCTGCGGTAGTGATAGGATCAGGAAAACACCACCAACCTTCTACAGGTAGCTTTAGCTGAAAACTGTGCAGAGCTTGCAAAAAACTAACTTGTAGCTTATTTAGCTGCCTGCGGTAGTGATAGGATCAGGAAAACACCACCAACCTTCTACAGGTAGCTTTAGCTGAACACTGTGCAGAACTCACAAAAAACTAACTTGTAGCCTATTTAGCTGCCTGCAGTAGTGATAGGATCAGGAAAACACCACCAACCTTCTACAGGTAGCTTTAGCTGAACACTGTGCAGAGGTCGCACTACACTAACTTGTAGTTTTAGCTGAACACTGTGAGGAGGACACACTACACTAACTTGTAGCTTATTTAGCTGCCTGCGATAGTGATAGGATCAGGAAAACACCACCAAACTTCTACAGGTAGCTTTAGCTGAACACTGTGCAGAGCTCACAAAAAATGAACTTGTAGCTTATTTAGCTGCCTGCGGTAGTGATAGGATCAGGAAAACACCACCAACCTTCTACAGGTAGCTTTAGCTGAACACTGTGCAGAGGTCGCATTACACTAACTTGTAGTTGTAGCTGAACACTGTTAGGAGGATGCACTACACTAACTTGTAGTTTTAGCTGAACACTGTGAGGAGGATGCACTACACTAACTTGTAGCTTATTTAGCTGCCTGCAGTAGTAATAGGATCAGGAAAACACAACCAACTTTCTACAGGTAGCTTTAACTGAACACTGTGCACAGCTCGCAAAAAAACTAACTTGTAGCTTATTTAGCTGCCTGCAGTAGTGATAGGATCAGGAAAACACCACCAACCTTCTACAGGTAGCTTTAGCTGAACACTGTGCAGAGGTCGCACTACACTAACTTGTAGTTTTAGCTGCCTGCGGTAGTGATAGGATCAGGAAAACACCACCAACCTTCTACAGGTAGCTTTAGCTGAAAACTGTGCAGAGCTTGCAAAAAACTAACTTGTAGCTTATTAACTGCCTGCGGTAGTGATAGGATCAGGAAAACACCACCAACCTTCTACAGGTAGCTTTAGCTGAACACTGTGCAGAGGTCGCAAAAAACTAACTTGTAGCCTATTTAGCTGCCTGCAGTAGTGATAGGATCAGGAAAACACCACCAACCTTCTACAGGTAGCTTTAGCTGAACACTATGCAGAGCTTGCAAAAACCTAACTTGTAGCTTATTTAGCTGCCTGCGGTAGTGATAGGATCAGGAAAACACCACCAACCTTCTACAGGTAGCTTTAGCTGAACACTGTGCAGAACTCGCAAAAAACTAACTTGTAGCTTATTTAGCTGCCTGCAGTAGTGATAGGATCAGGAAAACACCACCAACCTTCTACAGGTAGCTTTAGCTGAACACTGTGCAGAGCTTGCAAAAAACGAACTTGTAGCTTATTTAGCTGCCTGCGGTAGTGATAGGATCAGGAAAACACCACCAACCTTCTACAGGTAGCTTTAGCTGAACACTGTGCAGAGGTCCCACTACACTATCTTGTAGTTGTAGCTGAACACTGTGAGGAGGATGCACTACGCTAACTTGTAGCTTTAGCTGAACACTGTGCACTACACTAACTTGTAGCTTTAGCTAAACACTCTGAGGAGGACACATTACACTAACTTGTAGCTTTAGCTGAACACTGTGCAGAGGTCGCACTACACTAACTTGTAGTTTTAGCTGAACACTGTGAGGAGGACGCACTACACTAACTTGTAGCTTATTTAGCTGAACACGGTGCAGAGGTCGCACTACACTAATTTGTAGTTTTAGCTGAACACTGTGAGGAGGACGCACTACACTAACTTGTAGCTTTAGCTGAACACCGTGAAGAGGTCGCACTACACTAACTTGTAGTTTTAGCTGAACACTGTGAGGAGGACGCAATACACTAACTTGTAGCTTTAGCTGAACACTGGGAGGAGGACGCAGTACCCTAACTTGTAGCTTTAGCTGAACACTGTGCACTACACTAACTTGAAGCTTTAGCTGAACACTGTTCAGAGGACGCACTACACTAACTTGTAGCTTTAGCTGAACACTGTGCAGATGTCTCATTAAACTAACTTGTAGCTTTAACTGAACACTGAGGAGGACGCACTACACTAACTGTAAATAGTCTAGCTGCCTGACTGTGGTACTAATAGGATCAAAAGAACACCAGCAATTTTCTTCAGGTAGCTGTAAATACTGTAACAACACAAGCCTGCCTGTCAGTAGCAAGATAACAGGAACGGATCTAGCTAAACTGATTACAGTGTATATATATATATATATATATATATATATATACAACACCAGGGATGCATATATATATATACACAATACACTGTAAGTGCAGCTAACTCACTGACTGTCCTGCCTAATCTATCTAACTTAAATCAAATGACACTGTCTCTCTGTCTATCTATCTCTCTCTCAACGCCGGAACACACACTACACAGGGCCACCGTGCAGGTGGCCTTATATAGTGTGGGGCGTGTACTAAATCTCCTGTGCCATAATTGGCCAAAGCCTCCTTGGCTTTGGCCAATTATGGCTCTCTGTTCAGACAGCGCTGTGATTGGCCAAGCATGCGGGTCATAGTGCATGCTTGGCCAATCATCAGCCAGCAATGCACAGCGATGCCGCAGTGAATTATGGGCCGTGACGCGCCACACGAATTTGGCACGAACGGCCCATATTGTTTGCAATTCGGAGAACGGGCGAACAGACGATGTTCGAGTCGAACATGAGTTTGACTCAAACACGAAGCTCATCCCTAGTGCAGAGGTCGCACTACACTAACTTGTAGCTTTAGCTGAACACTGTGCAGAGGTTGCACTACACTAACTTGTAGCTTTAGCTGAACACTGTGCAGAGGATGCACTACACTAACGTTTAAATAATGTAGCTGCCTGCGGTAGTGATAGGATCAGGAAAACACCACCAACCTTCTACAGGTAGCTTTAGCTGAACACTGTGCAGAGGTCGCACTACACTAACGTGTAAATAATGTAGCTGCCTGCGATAGTGATAGGATCAGGAAAACATCACCTACCTTCTACAGGTAGCTTTAGCTAAACACTGTGCAGAGGTCGCATTACACTAACTTGTAGCTTTAGCTGAACACTGTGCAGAGGTCGCATTACACTAACTTGGAGCTTTAGCTGAACACTGTGCAGAGGTCGCACTACACTAACTTGTAGCTTTAGCTGAACACTGTGCAGAGATCGCACTACACTAACTTGTAGCTTTAGCTGAACACTGTGCAGAGGTCACACTACACTAAAAAATAATGTAGCTGCCTGTGGTAGTGATAGGATCAGAAAAACACCACCAATCTTCTACAGGTAGCTTTAGGTGCACACTGTGCAGAGGACGCACTACACTAACTGTAAATACTGTAGCTAATAGGACTAATAGGATCAGAAGAACACCAGCAATTTTCTTCAAATACTGTAACAACACCTGCCTGCCTGTCAGAAGGAAGATAATAACAGGAACAGATCTAGCTAAACTGAATACAGTGTTTATATATATATATACAACACCTGGGATGCATATATATATACACAATACACTGTAAGTGCAGCTAACTCACTGACTGTCCTGCCTAATCTAACTTAAATCAAATGACACTGTCTCTCTGTCTCTCAGTGCTGGAACACACTACACAGGGCCTACGTGCAGGCAGCATTATATAGTGTGGGGCGTGTACTAAACCCCCTGAGCCATAATTGGCCAAAGCCACCCTGGCTTTGGCCAAATACAGCTCTCTGTACAGACGGCGCTGTGATTGGCCTAGCATGCGGGTCATAGTGCATGCTTGGCCAATCATCAGCCAGCAACGCACTGTGATACCACAGTGAATTATGGGCCGTGACGCCCCACTTGAATTTGGCGCAGTCGGCCCATATCGTTCGCAATTCGGCGAACGTTCAAACAGGCGATGTTCGAGCCGAACATGGGTTTGACTCAAATGCGAAGCTCATCCCTAGCAGCAACCGGTCTGAGTATTACTGAACAAGGGGGGCCGCTAACCACAGTCACCAGACCTAAAGAAATTAACAAACATAATGGTGCATACTCCTGGAGGCCTGGAAACACAAAACATCTGAGGGTCAGAGGAGAGGGAGGGGCCTTTGAAATTGTGTCTGGCTTGTGTTTCCTGTAGAAGGCGGAGCCAATCATCTTTCAAGTAGCTGTCCTGGAAGATGAAGGGGGAAATGACTCTGTGTCAATCTATCCTTCAGTGATCTACCCTTTCTGAACATAATATCAGGTTTAATCCCAGTATATTTGCAAAGAATAGCATCAATCATGAGAAGATACCAATGTTTGTAGTATTTCCCTTACACATGAGTGTTGGTGGTTAAAGGTGATAATAACCCGGGTGGTGTCTTCCTCATTGCTGCGTGCTCTTTTGCAAAGAGCTTCCTGTCTGGTCTGTTTTTTGGCTCTCTTGGAAGCTTTCTTAAGGGAGGTTTTTGAGTATGCCTTAGCAATTAGGCGCTCACGTAGTGCATCTGCTTCCTGCTGGAATAGGGTATCACTGGAGCAGATTCTCGGTACTGGCCATATGGGATACTATTAATGAGAGGAGTAGGATGGAAACTACTAGCATGTAGGAGAGTGTTGCCGGCTGTCTCCTTTCGATATAAAGTAGTGTTGATGTTACCATCCTCCTCAATCATAACACTAATATCCAGAAAAGGGATGGATTCCCTACTCTGATGCATAGTGAACTTTAAATGAAATGCATTCTGGCCAATATCCGACATAAAATTGACCAGTTCAGTAGCAGAACCAGTCCAAAGCATCAGGACGTCATCTATATATCGGTTCCACATTAAAATGTGGTCTCAATATCTAGCATATCTTTCCTCAGAAAACAGCATGCGTTCCCACCCCCCCCAGGTAAAAGTTATCATACGATGGGGCACAGGAGGTCCCCATCGCTACCCCCTGCACCTGGAGGCAGTGGAAATCATTGAAGGTAAAAACATTACATGTCAGAATATGCTCCAATATAGTAAGGATAAACTTACTGAAGGACCATGAGTCCTGTGTCCTTTCACTAAGGAAATCTTGTATCACAGAGAGACCTAAGGAGTGTGGAATACTACTGTATAGAGCTTCAATGTCAATAGCCACCAAGATAATGTCAGGAGGTACTTGGATGTTTTCTAGACGTCGCAAAATATCCCGTGTGTCCTGAACCACCCGGGTTATTATCACCTATAACCACCAACACTCATGTGTAAGGGAAATACTTAACAAACATTGGTATCTTCTCACCAATGGCTCTATTCTTTGCAAATATACTGGGGTTAAACCTGATAGCATGTTCATTTTTCAAACATAGTATATTCTGGTATGTAATGCTTTTACATTCAATGATTCCCACTACCTCCAGGTGCAGGGGGTAGCAATGGGGACCTCCTGTGCCCCATCAAATGGGAACCTGTACCTGGGGAGTGGGAATGCATGCTGTTTTCTGTGGAAAGATATGTTAGATATTGGACCACATTTAATGTGGAACTGATATATAGATGATGTCAGATAATACAGGGGGCTGCACATACAGGGGGTTCTTCCTAAGAAGTGGGGTTCTGAAAATAAGTGACACTTCTGCTCTTGCAGCATCCATCTGAACATTTTCTTCTCTCTTCACAGGTAATCTGCGTTTATATTCCCATGTCCTGCAAACTGAAAATTGACTGACCGCTTATATACATTTTTGGTAATCTGCGTTTATATTCCCATGTCCTGCAAACTGAAAATTGACTGACCGCTTATATACATTTTTGGTAATCTGCGTTTATATTCCCATGTTCTGCAAACTGAAAATTGACTGACCGCTTATATACATTTTTGGTAATCTGCGTTTATATTCCCATGTCCTGCAAACTGAAAATTGACTGACCGCTTATATACATTTTTGGTAATCTGCGTTTATATTCCCATGTCCTGCAAACTGAAAATTGACTGACCGCTTATATACATTTTTGGTAAATCTGTTTGTCACCGCTGTCTCAACTACATCTGTAGCCATGCTCACATTATTTCAATGTTTATTTAGCCATTAAGTCTTACCTAAATTATGGGTTTCCTTATCTTTACAATTTTGGCCTTTTAGTCCCCTTGCAGTTTGATTGTGGTGTGAAAGTTATGCCCTGCTTGCTGTGTTCCTAATATGCCCTCCTAATTGATTAATTGCCAGATTCCATCCACACCCAACACAGTATATAACAAGGCCTTCTTTACGGGGGAACATACAGGGGGCTGCACATACAGGGGGTTCTTCCAAAGAAGTGGGGTTCTGAAAATAAGTGACACTTCTGCTCTTGCACTTCAGCGATTTGCACAAAGCTAACCATTGCAGGTGATCTCATTTTCATATTATCTCACCTTCTTTGAAACATGCTCTCTTTACCTCTCCTCCTCTTCACAATTGCAGCCTCTCTCCTCAAGCTCTCTTTTCTACATCCCTCTGCTCCTCCACACAATCTGTACATATCACCCTCACTTCTCCCCTCCCCCTACTGCTGCACTCATCACCTCTTTCTAACTCTAAGCCCACTTGCTAACATACCCCCCAGGATACTAAAGCATGTCCCCTCATACAAATCATATTCTCATATTACCTCCCTCACTCTTCTGCTTCTCCTAATCGCTGGAGACATTTCTCCAAACCCTGGGCCTCCCTTATTTAACTGTGCCCAACACACCCATCACCATCACCCTACACCCTCTGGCAGTAGTCGCAATCTACACAATTTAGTCTCCATTCCTCTTCTTTCCAACGCCAGCCTCCCTCTCTCCTGTGCCCTCTGGAACGCCCGCTCTGTCTGCAACAAACTCACTGCTGTTCATGACCTCTTTGTCACTAATTCCTTTAATCTATTTGCTCTCACCAAAACCTGGCTCCACGAATATGACACCCCTTCTCCTGCTTCCCTCTCCCAGGGTGGCCTTCACTGGACTCACTCCCCTAGGCCTAATGGACGCAAGGGAGGTGGAGTGGGATTCCTCCTATCCCCCCAGAGCACCTTCCAGGTTATTCACCCTCCTCCCTCTTTTTCCCTCTCATCATTCGAAGCCCACTGTATACGTCTATTCTCTCCTACTTCCCTAAGAATTGCTGTGATCTACCGGCCCCCTGGACCATTATCGACTTTCCTTGATGAGTTTTCTGCCTGGCTACCCTACTTTTTCTCTTCGGATATTCCCACAATCCTTCTCGGTGATTTCAACATCCCTGCTAATACAAATACTCCTGCTACTTCTAAACTTCTTAGTCTAACCTCTTCATTTGACCTGAAGCAATGGGTACAGGCTTCTACTCACTCTGATGACAACACCCTTGACCTTGTATTCTCCTACCTATGCACTCCGTGCAACTTCTCAAACAATCCTTTTCCTCTCTCCGACCACCACCTTATTAGTTTCTCTCTCCCCCTGTCTTCCACCACCTTTCCCTCCAATCGCCTAACAATCACCCGTAGAAGCTTTCGCAACTTCAACTCCTGTCTCCTCTATTCTGCTACTGACCACCTCTATGACAAAATCTCTCCCCTGTCCTGCCCCAACCAAGCCATGTCCATCTACAATAAATCTCTGTCCTCCACCCTGGACAAGCTCGCTCCCCTCACTACACGCAGAATCAGGCCTCGACCCCTACAACCCTGGCAAACAGATGACACTAAAATTCTCAAAAAACGTAGTCGCGCTCTTGAGCGTCTGTGGCACAAGACTAATGCTGGCCATACACTATACAGAAAATCGGCCGAACCCATTTTCGAAAAACGAACGTTCGACCGTGACCGCAAACGATCGTGCCATCATATAATGACCGATAAATTGTTCAGTGGACATGAATAAATAATTTTTTGTTCGTTTTTTTACATATACCTAGTGCAGACAGTTCGGACGGGAAACACATTAACCTTGCAATTTATCGTACGTTCGGCAGAAATTTTCCAAACTTCCTGTTCGTTTTTTTCCCACAAAAACGTCACAAACGATTATCGATTTGTGCCCATTAACTTGCCGAAAAACGAACGAAGTGTCTATACGAACGATTTTTCGGCCGATTTTTCGTATAGTGTATGGCCAGCATAAGTCTCTCAAAGAATTCAACCAATACAAATCTGCCCTCCAAATATACTATTCTTTCCTCCACACTGCCAAGCAAACCTATTTTACAACTCTTATTAACACCTTCTCATCCAATCCCCATAAACTCTTCTCTACCTTCAACTCTCTACTTTGTCCTCCACCGCCTCCACCCACTGACTTACTCACTGCCCAGGAAATCGCTAATCACTTCAAAAACAAGATTGATACAATCCGTGATGAAATCTCCATTCTACAGGTATCTCCCCCAGCTAAGACCCCATGTCAACAGGTACAACTGACACCCCCCCTATTCAAATCTACTACTACAGATGAAGTTGCTAAACTCCTTTCTATCGCCCACCTAACCACCTGTCCCCTGGACCCTATTCCCTCTCAAATGCTACGGTCACCCTCTGACCCCATCCTACACTCTCTAACCCACATCTTCAATCTCTCCCTCACCTCTGGCATCTTCCCCGATGCTCTAAAACATGCACTGGTCACCCCCATACTCAAAAAGCCGTCCTTGGACCCCACCATTCTTAACAACCTACGCCCAATCTCCTTGCTCCCCTTTTCCTCTAAACTCCTTGAACGCCTGGTTTACAACCAACTGAGTGACCACCTCATTAAAAACAACCTTCTTGATCCCCTTCAATCTGGATTTCGCCCTCAACACTCCACAGAAATTGCTCTTTTAAAACTCACAAATGACCTACTAACTGCAAAAACCAACGGACACTATTCTGTACTCCTACTTCTGGATCTTTCAGTTGCCTTTGACACGGTTGACCACCCCCTCCTCCTCAAAAAACTTTACTCCCTCGGTCTCCGTGACTGTGCTCTTCAGTGGCTCTCATCCTACCTATCCCAACACACCTTCAGTGTCACTTACAATTCTACTTCCTCCACTCCTCTTCCCTTCTCTGTCGGGGTCCCCCAAGGTTCTGTTCTTGGACCTCTTTTATTTTCAATCTACACCTCTTCCCTGGGTCAGGTGATAGCCTCTCACGGCTTTCAATATCATTTCTATGCTGATGACACACAAATCTATCTCTCCATCCCTCAACTCACTCCATCAGTCTCCTCACGCATCACTAACTTACTAACCGACATATCTGTATGGATGTCACACCACGTCCTCAAACTCAACTTGTCCAAAACCGAGCTTATAATATTTCCTCCCCCACGTTCCTCTTCCCCGACTTCTCTGTCAAGAGCAATGGCAAAACCATCCACCCGTCCCCACATGTCAGGGTACTAGGTGTTATCCTGGATTCTGAACTCTCCTTTCAGCCCCACATCCAATCACTTTCCAAAGCTTGCCGCCTCAACCTCCGCAACATCTCTAAACTACGTCCCTTCCTAACCAATGAAACCACAAAGCTCCTGATTCACTCCCTGGTTATCTCTCGCCTTGACTACTGCAACTCACTCCTCATTGGCTTACCTTTAAATAGACTATCCCCCCTTCAGTCCATCATGAATGCTGCTGCCAGACTCATCCACCTTACAAACCGCTCAGTGTCTGCTACCCCTCTCTGCCAATCCCTCCATTGGCTACCACTCGCCCAACGAATTAAATTCAAAATACTAACAATAAGTTACAAAGCCATCCACAACTCTGCCCCCAGCTACATCACTAACCTAGTCTCAAAATACCAACCTAATCGCCCTCTCCGTTCCTCCCAAGATCTCCTGCTCTCTAGCTCCCTCATCACCTCCTCCCATATCCACCTCCAGGACTTCTCCCGAGCCTCGCCCATCCTCTGGAATTCCCTACCCCAATCTGTCAGACTGTCTCCAACTTTATCCACTTTTAGGCGATCCCTGAAAACTTTCCTCTTCAGAGAAGCCTATCCTGCCTCCATCTAACAACTGCACTATTTTCTCCATTAGCTCATCCCCCACAGCTATTATCCTTTGTATAACTTGACCCTCCCTCCTAGATTGTAAGCTCTAACAAGCAGGGCCCTCTGATTCCTCCTGTATTGAATTGAATTGTATTGTACTTGTACTGTCTGCCCTAATGTTGTAAAGCGCTGCGTAAACTGTCGGCGCTATATAAATCCTGTATAATAATAATAATAATAATGATGTCCTGATGCTTTGTACTGGTTCTGCTGATGAATTGGCCAATTTTATGTCGGATCTTGACCAGAATTTAAAGTTCACTATGCATCAGAGTAGGCAATCCATCCCTTTTCTGGTTATTACTGTTATGATTGAGGAGGATGGTAACATCAATATTACTTTATATCGAAAAGAGACAGACGGCAACACTCTCCTATATGCTAGTAGTTTCCATCCAACTCCTCTCATTAACAGTATCCCGTATGGCCAGTACCTCAGATTGCAGAGAATCTGCTCCAGTGATACCTTATTCCAGCAGGAATCAGATACACTACGTGAGCGCCTAATTGCTACAGGATACTCAAAAAACTCCCTTAAGAAAGCTTTAAAGAGAGCCAAAAAAACAGACCAGACAGGAAGCTCTTTGCAAAAGAGCACGCAGCAATGAGGAAGACACCACCCGGGTTATTATCGCCTATAACCGCCAACACTCATGTGTAAGGGAAATACTTAACAAACATTGGTATCTTCTCACCAATGACTCTATTCTTTGCAAATATACTGGGGTTAAACCTGATATTACGTTCAGAATGTGAGTGTCAGAAACCATGAAATCAGGCCAAGACAGAAGTACAGTTAAATCACACTTGTTTAATAATAAAAATAAAAAGAACAAACATAGTCAAAACACAGCCAAAGTTCAGTAACCGGAACAGATAGTCAGCCAAGCCAGAAGTCAGGGATCAATGTAGTGGAACAGCAAGCAGGATCTGGAGCCAGAAGGGATGTCACCAAAGCAAGTCTTGAACAGGATCGCAGGAGATAGTTTCTGTGATGATGACCAAGGCGAAGGCAGAGATCTTCTGGACTGGACGGCTTAAGTAGGCAGGATTGACAAGCAGGATGTCATCAACAGCTGAGTAACTGTGGAGAGATAGGAGCTGGCAATTAGCCGACAGCTGAGTGGCCAGCTCAGAGAAGGAAGGGCTGAGCCCAGCCCTGACAGCGAGATCACTGAAGGATGGGTTGACAGAGTCATTTTTCAAACATAGTAAGTGAGGACACCACCTTGAGAGGGACTTAGCAATGTGGCTCTTGTACTTTTTGCCTGTGGATATATGAGAACCATGCAATGTATCTGCCCAAAGGGAGTTTGCATTCTGGTGTACACCACGTCAACTGTCAAACGGAGGGCGCAGTGTACATCATGTTTTGCAAGTGTGCCAGTTTTTACGTGGACAAAACTAAACGTGCCTTCTGGCATTGTATTAAAGATCATATATACTATATTAGCAGCAATCAGCTGCTGACACCGATAGGACACCATGTAAATCAAATCAAATTCGAAAGCCGCGGAACACCCTTTAAAAGTCTATGGGAGAAATCAAAAGTGCTAATTTTAAAGGCTTATATGCAATGGTATTGTCATAAAAAGTGTTTGGGGACCTGAATCCTGCCCCAGGGGACATGGATCAATGCAAAAAAGAGTTTTTAAAACTGCCATTTTTTCGGGAGCAGTGATTTTAATAGTGCCTAAAGTGAAACAATAAAAGTGTAATATTCCTTTAAATTTCATACCCGGGGGGTGTCTATAGTATGCCTGTAAAGGGGCACATGTTTCCCGTGTTTAGAACAGTCTGACAGCAAAATGACATTTCAAAGGAAAAAAGTAATTAAAAGTAAAAGTAATTTAAAACTACTCGAGGCTATTAAGGAATTGCCGGTCCGACAATATAAAAGTTAATTGATAAAAACGGCATGGGAATTCCCCACAGGAGAACCCCAAACCAAAATAAAAAAAAAAAATGGCATGAGGCCCCCCTAAATTCCATACCAGGCCCTTCAGGTCTAGTATGGATATTAAGGGGAACCCAGCGCCAAATTTTTTTTAAAAAATGGTGTGAGGTCCCCCCAAAAATCCATACCAGACCCTTATCCGAGCACGCAACCTGGCAGGCCGCAGGAAAAGAGGGGGGACAAGAGAGCGCCCCCCCCTCCTGAACCGTACCAGGCAACATGCCTTCAACATTGGGAGGGTGCTTTAGGGTAGCCCCCAAAACACCTTGTCCCCATGTTGATGGGGACAAGGGCCACATCCCCACAACCCTTGCCCGGTGCTTGTGGGGGTCTGCGGGCGGGGGGCTTATCAGAATCTGGAAGCCCCTTTAACAAAGGGACCCCCAGATCCCAGCCCTCCCCCCCTGTGTGAAATGGTAAGGGCCTACCTTTTGACAAAAAAACTGTCAAAAATGTTAAAAATCACAAGAGACAGTTTTTGACAATTCCTTTATTTAAACGCCTCTTCTTTCTTCTATCTACTTTCTTCTATCTTCTATCTTCAATCTTCTATCTTCCTTCAGTTTCTTCCTCCATCTTCTTCTTCTTCTGGTTCTTCTGGTTCTTCCTCCGGTGTTCTCGTCTGGCATCTTCCTCCGTGGCGTCTTCTTCCCTTCTTCTTCTCCGGATGCTCTGCATCCACCATGATGGGAGGCTCCCGCTGTGTGACTCTTCTCGTCTTCTGACGGTTCTTAAATAATGGAGGGCGGGGCCACCCAGTGACCCCGCCCCCTCTGACGCACAGGGACTTGACGGGGACTTCCCTGTGGCATTCCCCGTGACATCAGAGGGGGCAGGGTCACCCGTTAAGTTAGCTAGAAGAAGCAGGGAAGAAGACGCCTCAGAGGAAGATGCCGGAAGAGAACACAGGAGGAAGAACCAGACGAACCAGAAGAAGAACAAGATGGAGGAAGAAACCGAAGGAAGATAGAAGATAGAAGAAAGAAGATAGAAGAAAGAAGAAGCATTTAAATAAAGGAATTGTCAAAAACTGTCTCTTGTCATTTTTAAAATTTTTGACACTTTTTTTGTGAAATGATAGGAAGTACCCCTTTACCAATTCACACATCTTGAATGTTTGTTCAGTTTTGTGGAGTCTCCCATATCCTTGGACACAGACTTACCAGGCAAGCATATGTGTGTCCGTGTATGTGTTTTGTGTGTTGGTGTCTGTCTCTCTTGGATATGTATTGAAATAATTACTATTGTGCCTATACAAATATATACCGTATGTAATACTTATACACAATTTTCTGTCTCTGTTTTTAAATAAACCAGCACCTACCCAGTACCTGTCCTGAGGAAGCTAATATCTAGTGAAATGCGTCGACAAGCAAGTGTGAAGGGGTTATTGGATCGAATTCTTCTACTTCTACGATATGAGATATCTTTATACTTAGATCCAACCTTTATAACTGCATTATTGGGTAACTGGTAACCTGTGTCCAAATGGGGTGTTGAATGTGTGTTTTTTCATGTTTTTTAATCATGCTGTAATAAAATTATACTTTTTACTAAATTCTCCTCTCATGTGTGCCCACAAAGTCCACCTTTTTTTTTTTGAGTCTCTCAACCCTCCTTCTTTACTCTTTATGCTTTCTCTGAATATGTCATGGTCTTCAGTGCCATTGTGCAGTTTGGGGTTCCTAAGTTCCAGGAGTTCAGTGAGTACTGGCATGTTAAATTTGAGCATCCTCCTCCTGTCCCTTAGTTAAAACCCACACTTTGTCATTTCATATAACACCCGAGGCCTTAACTCCCCAATTAAATGCTGAAAGGCTTTCAATGTTATCACTCACAATGAGCTTATGTGTTCTCACTCCAAGAAACCCAATTTCCCGTCTACTATAAACCCTCTTTTTTACATAAACAGTATCTGGTATTTAACTTGGCTAATGTCCCAGACAAGACTAGAGGTGTAGTGGTCTTTTTTACTAAGTGAATCTCATTCTCACTTGTCCCTGGGAAAAGGATCCCCATGGGTGAGTGTCTTCTAGTGAAGGAACAGGAAACAGATATGTTCTTTTATCTCATTCCACACCCCTAATAATAGTTAGGCTCCTTTCTTTTCTGAGATGTTTTCCATTTGACTGTCCTATTTAGAGGGGATTATAATCTGTGGAGGTGATTCTAATATTGCATTGCACTTCAGCCTATGCAAATCTAACCTGGCTAAAGCACAATTTAAATACCCAAATAAGGCTAAGGGTCCTTTCACATGGGAGGACCGATCTGGTCCGCCTGTCAGTTTTTCAGGCGCACCCAATTGGACCCTCCAGTCCATTGACAACCACTGACATCCGATTCGATCCTGTCCACTAAACACAGATGGATGGGGATCCGTTCCCCATCCGACTTTCGGATCAGATTGGCAGTGGTGTGTAAACAGACAAGTAGTCCATTTACATCCAACTGTCCATAAAGGAGTGGACTTGGACCAGCCATCTGCCTGCTCAGGGGGGATCAGCAGACAGATTACCCGCTGAGCAGGTGGACTCTAACAGAATAAAGAAGAATTGAGCACATACCACAATAGATCCAAAATCCTTTTATTGCGACATCCCAAAGACACTACAGGAACAGAATGCTGGTAGGCGCGTTTCATACACTTCAGGTGCACTTAATCATTACACAGGTAAGTCAGCATGATAATCCTTAAATATCCCCACCTATACCCATAACAGGTGTCACGGGGTACTAATCACAGACCTCCTGTTAACTATGATCAACGTATGAAAAATCCTCCAAGGTACAGATAAATATAACAAATATATAAAACAAGAAAATGTGTACAAACAGATCAAGGTGTTGAAGCATTGAAATATTAAAATATTAAACCATAAACCACAGCCATAAAAGCATTTACATATAATACTTTATATTGTCTGCCCAGACACCAACTCTTCAATACGCATCTATATGAGTGACGGCCACATCAGATCATTCCATGGTACTTGACCCCTGTTGGTATGAGGATATTAAGATCAGCATTCCAGAATACTTTAGAATGAATCTGAGCACTGAAGTTTCCCTGGTTAAAATCTAGGCAGTTCATAAAGGAGCAATTTGCAGGTATCTCTTTTGAATCTTTGCTCAGCTCAAGAAAGAATGACAGGCTAATAATACGAGAATAGATTATGACTTACAAACTTATATTAAAGCTCATAAACATACTGCTGAGCTCAATGAGCTCAATAAAAAAAATAGAAGTCACTAGACTAGAATTTAAAGTTATATTAAAGGCTCATGTCATGTCATGTCATACTTACCTGCTCTGTACCATGGTTTTGCACAGAGCAGCCCTGATCCTCCTCTTCTTGGGTTCCCCGCTGGTGCTCTTGGCCCTTCCCCTTGCCGAGTGCCCCCATAGCAAGCCACTTGCTATGGGGCACTCATGCATGCTTGCTCCTGACCCACCTCTGTGTGTCCATAAGACATGATACCTGCCCTGATAACCATGGATACCATTGGAGCTTACAATCTAGGAGGAAATGTCAAGTTATAAAAATGTTAATATCTGTGGGGTATGAGCTAATGGAGAAAAGGAGGGTTTTCAGGGATAATCTAAAAGCAGAGTAAGAGATAATCAGACAGATTGGGGTAGAGAGTTCCATAGGAGTATGGGAGGGGTGATGAGGGAGCTAGAGAGCAGGAGGTCTTGGTAGGAACGAAGAGAACGATTAGGTTGGTATTTTGAGACTAGGCTAGTGATGTAGCTGGAGGCCAAGTTGTGGATGGCTTTGTAAGTTATTGTTAATATTTTGAATTGAATTAATTGGGCGAGTGGCAGCCAAGGGATAGATTGGCAGAGAGAAGTAGCAGACACGGAATGGTTGGTAAGGTGGATGAGCCGGGCAGCAGCGTTTATAATGGACTGAAGGGAGGATAGCTTATGTAGAGGTCAGCCAATGAGAAGGGAGTTGCAATAATCGAGTCAAGAGATGACCAAGGAGTGAACTAGGAGCTTTGTGGTATAATTAGCTAGAAAGGGGTGTATTTTGGAGCTGTTGTGGAGATTGAGGTGGCAAGATTTGGACAGTGATTGGACATTGGGCCGAAAGGATAGTTCCGAGTCCAGGATTACACCTAGAACCTTGGCATGCAGGGATGGGCTAATAGTTGTGCCATTTATCTTGAGAGTTCAGGGGAAGGGGCACGTGGGGGGAGGAATTCACATATTATACACATTTTACAAAAATGTGTTTGTGTATTTATGGGTAGACCTGGGCTGGGGGTGGGGAGTTAGTACAAATAAAATATTTTAAACTGGCAACTCTGAGTGGAGATACTTACACCAGTTAACCTAATCAGATAGGGACCTGCAATCAGTGACAGCTCATAGGTATTATATAGACATATAGATGGATGTTGTATTCAAGAAACTGCAAGCACTGCGTTTGTTTGAAGGAAGGCGTTCGGTAATGATTTTGTTTGTGGCTAACTATAAAATATGTTAGTGAAAGCAAGAGTCGCAACGATAGTTATTGCTGGAAAACTTCCCTTTGCCAGGGGCTGGGATTTCAGGTTTTATCAGGGAACAGCTAACTATATATTGCTAAGCTGCTGTCATTGACTGCATGTCCCATTTGTTGGACTGTAGTTCCAGTTAGTTGACTGTAGGATTTCTTTGATTTTGTAGAGGGATCGCAAACATCAGCTGTACTAAAACATCTGGCTGTAATTAACCCTTTACTTAGTTTGGTTAAACTTTGGGCACACAATTTGTAACATGGGTTTTGTACTGGATGTTTTTATTTTATGTATTAAAGTGTGTGCGTGTTTGTTTTAAAGTAGTAAAAGGACAACTGTGAAGGGGCCCTTAATTCAACCTTCAAAATTCATACACTTGCTTTGTTCAGACTCTAGTTGCAACTTGTCTGTTTTTCTGCGGTTAAACTTTCTAGGAATATGTTTTGGATTTTACTTTTAATTTTTATGGATGTGATTACATATTTTGTAAATAATATAGTCATTTGCATTCAACCCCATTAAACACAACAGTCTTCATATACATAGCAGATATAACACAGTGCCTACTAAACAAATAAACAGTACAACAATCTTTAAATCACATGAACACATTTTGGGGTGTAAGTTGCCTATTTCTTTTCAGTGTGGTGTAAATAATGCTTGGTGCTTGAATCTATCTTGATTTCTAAGGAACAAGGATTTGTACTGCCAGGAGGAAGACGTGGAAGTGTGCATTCTTCTTTCTACATATACATCTGTCTGCCAGAAACATCTGCAAGGCAACATATAACTTTTACTTTTTTTCAATAACAAGCAAATTATTTGCCCCAGAGGGAATACAATGCTAAAACGAAATGTTCTCTTAGATCTTTTAATGTGAACAATGTTTACATGCAAACACTTGCTAAGAAAAGGGAGCCTGTGTACTCCTCTGCTGCTGTGTGTGCATATTCTCCTTCTTCTGGGTGTAGTTTTAATTCTGCAGCCACCACATTAGCAATATTAAATTGAAAATGTCACAGAATGTCAACTCAGAAAATGTCATCAACAAATATAAAAATATGATGACCCTTCATGTTCTCATACTAAATAATTTCTTGTGACTAGTCCGCTGTTTTTTTGTAAAGTTCTCATATAACCTGCATCTTCTTATTTTTTACTTACAGTATCTCACAAAAGTGAGTACACCCTACACATTTTTGTAAATGTTAAGGAAATTTGTAAGTTCTGTATATAATTGTATTCTATTTTATATGTATTGCACACTGTCCTCACTGTGCACACGGCACTAATAATGTTTTCAGTACATGTTTGCATTCTTTCGAGTCCTGATTAGAATTAGTCTGCCTATGTAACGCTCCCTGTTACCATAAATGTACAATTGTAATATTAATGTGATACCTACGTAATCATGTGTATAAAAACCTTCAATTGCGTCATAATAAGGCAGAACAGTTATTTGGAAAGATGCTGAGCATATCTTTTGTGTCTGTTCCCTACTGCAGTAGTTATTATTAATTTGAAACCACTTATCAATATGAGGATAGGAGTTGCCTATTTATAAAATGTCCAGGTCAGTAAATATTTTATTATATCTTTTCATTTGACAACACTGCCGAGCCCGCCAGGAAGTCGGCAATGCACTGCACTAATCACAGGCAGTGAGACATTTCCCGATCTCTGCAGCCGCACATCGGGATATGTCTCACTGCTTGTGATTAGCGCTGTGCAGCGCCGAGTTCCTGGCGGGCTCAGCATGTGCAGCATGCGAACATGCCAGAGCTCATCCTTACCGCCCAGTCCTCCTTAAAGACACAGGGGCACACTGGACACTGGACACCCAGAACATAGCATAATGGCAGCAAAGGTATCCAGTCTGTCCCCTGACCAAATTGACATGCTTGATTGTAGGCAAGACACACTTGTCTTTGTACTTTTCATCTGGCTGCCGCCACACACGCTTGATACCATCTGAACCAAATACGTCTATCTTTGTCTCATCAAACAACAGGACATGGTTCCAGTAATCCATGTCTTTAGTCTGCTTGTCTTTAGCAAACTGTTTGCGGGCTTTCTTGTGCATCATCTTTAGAAGAGGCTTCCTTCTGGGATGACAGCCATGCAGACCAATTTGATGCAGTCTGCGGTGTATGGTCTAAGCACTGACAGGCTGACCCTCCACCCCTTCAGCAATGCTGGCAGCACTCATATGTCTATTTCCCAAAGACAACCTCTGGATATGACGCTGAGCATATACACACAACTTCTTTGGTCGACCATGGCGAGGCCTGTTCTGGTTGGAACCTGTCCTGTTAACCCGCTGTATGGTCTTGGCCACCGTGCTCAGTTTCAGGGTCTTGGAAATCTTCTTAAAGCCTAGGCAATCTTTATGTAGACCAACAATTCTTTTTAGATCTTTTGAGAGTTCTTTGCCATGAGGTGCCATGTTGAACTTCCAGTGACCAGTATGAAAGAGTGAGAGTGATAACACCAAATTTAACACACCTGCTTCCCATTCACACCTGAGACCTTGTAACACAAACAAGTCACATGACACGGGAGGGAAAATGGGTAATTGGGCCCAATTTGGACATTTTCACTTAGGGGTGTACTCACTATATTTCCAGCGGTTTAGACATTAATGGCTGTGTGTTGAGTTTGAGTTGAATTTTGAGGGGACGGCAAATTTACACTGTTATACAAGCTGTACACTCGCTACTTTACATTGTAGCAAAGTGTCATTTCTTCAGTGTTGTCACATGAAAAGATATAAAAAAATATTTACAAAAATATGAGGGGTGTACTCATTTTTGTGAGATACTGTACAAAGTAGCATTTGTCATGACACTCAAAATTGAGATCAGGTACATCCCGTTTGCACTGACCATCCTTGAGATGTTTCTACAACTTGATTGGTGTTCACCTGTGGTAAATTTAGTTGGTTGGACATAATTTGGAAAGGCACACACCTGTCTGTATAAGGTCCCATAGTTATCAGTGCATGTCAGAGCACAGACCAAGCCATGAAGTGCAAGGAATTGTCTGTAGACCTCATAGACAGGATTGTATTGAGGAACAGATCTGGGGAAGGGTACAGAAAAATTTCTGCAGCATTGAAGGTCTTAATGAGCACAGTGGCCTCCATCATCCATCATTGGAAGATGTTTGGAACCACCAGGACTTTTCCTAGAGTGGGCCACCTGGCCAAACTGAGCAATCGGGGAAGAAGGGCCTTAATCAGGGAGGTGACCAAGAACCCGATGGTCAGTCTGACAGAGTTCAGGCATTTCTCTGTGGAGAGAGGAGAACCTTCCAGAAAAACAACCGTCTCTGCAGCACTCCACCATTCAGGTCTGTATGGTAGAGTGGCCAGTTAGAAGCCACTCCTCATGGAAAGGCACATGACAGCCTGCCTGGAATTTGCAAAAAGGCACCTGAAGGACTCTCAGACCATGAGAAACAAAATTCTCTGGTCTGATAAAACAAAGATTGAACTCTTTAGCCTGAATGGCAAGCGTCATGTCTGGAGGAAACCACATGCCGCTTATCACCTGGCCAATACCATCCCTACAGTAAAGCATGGTGGTGGCAGCATCATGCTGTGGGTATGTTTTTCAGTGGCAGGAACTGGGAGACTAGTCAGGATTAAAAGATGAATGCAGCAATGTACAGAGACATCCTTGATGAAAACCTGCTCCAGGGTGCTTTGGACCTCAGACTCGGGCGAAGGTTCATCTTCCAACAGGGCAACAATCCTAAGCACACAGCCAAGATAACAAAGGAGTGGCTACGAGACAACTCTGTGAATGTCCTTGAGTGGCCCATCCAGAGCCCAGACTTAAACCCGACTGAACATCTCGGGAGAGATCTGAAAATTTCTGTGCACCAACGCTCCCCATCGAACCTGATATAGTTTGAGAGGTCCAGCAAAGGAGAATGTGAGAAACTGCTCAAAAATAGGTGTGCCAAGCTTGTAGCATCACGTTTAAAATGACTTGAGGCTGTAGTGGGTGCCAAAGATGCTTCAACAAAGTATTGAGTAAAGCCTTTGAAAACTTATGCACATGTGATTTTTTTTTGTTTTTTTTATTTTTAATAAAAACTGAACTGTATTATATATACTATACAGACTGCACTATATACTCTGAACTGTATAATATATACTATACGGACTGCACTATATACTCTGAACTGTATAATATATACTATATGGACTCCACTATATACTCTGAACTGTATTATATATACTATACGGATTGCGTGATATACTCTGAACTGTATTATATGTACTGCACTGACTGCCCTATATACTCTGAACTGTGTTATATATACTACATGGACTGCATTATATACACTGAACTGTATTATATATACTACACTGACTGCACTATATACTCTGAACTGTATTGTGTAAACTACCTTGACTGCACTACATACTCTGAACTGTATTATATATACTATACGGGCTGCCATTTTGTTTCTAAATTCTTCCATAGGGTTCTGCTTAACCGTTTCAATACACGTATTATATTCTTTGCACTGCACTATATACCCTGCACTGTATTATATATATTACACTGACTGCATTATATACTCTACGCTGTATTAAATATACTACACTGACTGCCCTATATACTCTGAACTGTATTATATATACTATACGGACTGCACTATATACTCTGAACTGTATTATATATATATATATATATATATATATATATACTACACTGACTGCACTATATGCTCTGCACTGTATTATATATACTACACAGACTGCACTATATACTCTGAACTGTATTATATATCCTACATAGACTGCACTATATACACTGAACTGTATTATATATACTACACTGACTGCTCTATTTACTCTGAACTATATTATATATACTACATGGACTGCACTACAAACTCTGAACTGTATTATATATACTACACTGACTGCACTATATACTCTGAACTGTATTATATATACTACACTGACTGCACTATATACATTGTAATGTATTATATATACTACACTGACTGCACTATATACTCTGAAATGTATTATATATACACTACACTGACTGCACTATATACTCTGCACTGTATTATGTATACTACACTGACTGTACTATATACTCTGAACTGTATTATATATACTATATGGACTGCCGTTTTGTTTCTAAATTCTGCCATAGGGTTCTCCTTAACCGTTTCAATACACTGTATTATATTCTCTGCACTGCACTATATACCCTGCGCTGAATTATATATATTACACTGACTGCATTATATACTCTGAACTGTATTATATATATATATACTACACTGACTGCACTATATACTCTGCACTGTATTATATATACTACACTGACTGCACTATATACTCTGAACTGTATTATATATACTACATAGACTGCACTATATACACTAAACTGTATTATATATACTACACTGACTGCCCTATTTACTCTGAACTGTATTATATATACTACACAGACTGCACTAAAAACTCTGAACTGTATTATATATACTACACTGACTGCACTAAAAACTCTGAACTGACCGTTTCAATACACTGTATTATATTCTCTGCACTGCACTATATACCCTGCACTGTATTATATATATTACACTGACTGCATTATATACTCTAAACTGTATTATATATACTACATAGACTGCACTATATACACTGAACTGTATTATACATACTACACTGACTGCCCTATTTACTCTGAACTGTATTATATATACTACACGGACTGCACTAAAAACTCTGAACTGTATTATATATACTACACTGACTGCACTATATACTCTGAGCTGTATTATATATACTACACTGACTGCACTATATACTTTGTAATGTATTATATATACTACACTGACTGCACTATATACCCTGAACTGTATTATATATACACTACACTGACTGCACTATATACTCTGCACTGTATTATGTATACTTCCTCCTACAACATTCTACTGAAACTGCCCTACTAAAAATCACCAATGACCTAATAACTGCCAAAACCAATGGCCACTACTCCATACTCATACTTTTAGACCTCTCTGCTGCCTTTGACACAGTTGACCACCTGCTGCTCCTCAGCAAATTACACTCCCTTGGCCTCTACATTATCTTGGTTCTCCTCCTACCTATCTCAGCGCACCTTCAGTGTCACTTACAACTCCATCTCCTCCGCTCCCCTTCCTCTTTCTGTTGGGATACCCCAAGGCTCCGTCCTTGGGCCTCTCCTTTTCTCACTCTATACCTCTTCCCTGGGCCAGTTGATAACCTCCCATGGCTTCCAATACCACCTCTATGCCGATGACACACAGATCTATCTCCCCACTCCTCAACTCACCCCCACTATCTCCTCATGGATCTCAAACTTGCTGAATGACATATCGGTATGGATGTCACACCACTTCCTCAAACTTAATATTTCTAAAACTGAGCTTGTTATATTTCCTCCTTCACGGTCCCCCTCCTGTGACTTCACCATTAATATCAACAACACAACCATTGGTCCCTCCACACATGCCAGGGTCCTGGGTGTAATCCTTGACTCTGACCTCTCCTTCAGCCCCCATATCCAATCACTGGCTAAATCCTGCCGCCTTAACCTCCGCAAAATCTCCAGAATTCGACCCTTCCTGACTAATGACACCACAAAGCAACTTATTCACTCCTTGATTATTTCCCGCCTCGACTACTGCAACTCTCTCCTTTGTATTGAACTGTACTGTAATTGTGTTGTTCCCCTTATACATTGTAAAGCGCTGAGTAAACTGTTGGCGCTATATAAATCTCGTATAATAATAATAATAATACTACACTGACTGTACTATATACTCTGAACTGTATTATATATACTACACGGACTGCCGTTTTGTTTCTAAATTCTGCCATAGGGTTCTCCAAAATTCTCAATACACTGTATTTTATACTCTGCACTGCACTATATACAGTGCAGTGCAGAGTATACTCTCCACTGTATAATATATACTACACTGACTGCACTATATACACTGAACTGTACTGTAAATACTACACTGACTGCAATATATACTCTGAACTGTATAATATATACTACACTGACTGCACTATATACTCTGAACTGTACTGTAAATACTACACTGACTGCAATATATACTCTGAACTGTATATATATATATATATATATATACTACACCGACTGCACTACCCTGTTTCTCCAAAAATAAGCCTGGGGCTTATATTAATTTTTGCAACCCCTTTGGGTCTGGTATGGATTTTAAGGGAAACTCCACGCTAAAATTAAAAAAAAAAAACAGTGTGGGGTCCACCCCAAGATCCATACCAGACCCTTATCTGAGCAAGCAGCCTGGCAGGCCAGGAAAGGGGGGCAAGTGAGCGCCCTCCCCCCTCATGAACCATATCAGGCCACTTGCCCTCAACAAGGGGAGGGTGCTTTGGGGCCTGTTGATAGGGACAAGGGCCTTTCCCAAAATCCCTGGCCATTGTTTGTTGTGGTCTGTGGGTGGGGGGGTTATCGAAATCTGGAAGCCCACTTTAACAAGGGGGCCCCCAGATCCTGCCCCCCCATGTGAATGGGTATGGGGTACATTGTACCCTTACCCATTCACTAAAAGAAAAAGAAGTGTCAAAAAGTAAAAACCACAATAGACAGTTTTTGACAATTCCTTTACAAAAAAAGAAAAAAAAGTGGCCCACAATGTACATCCATCGTCAATCCCACCACCCAACAGGCCCAAAAGATAGAAAAAAGAAACCAAAAAAAACTCCTCCTCCATGGGAGGCCTCCTGGTGATTGATGTCTTTTGGCTTTGACAGTTGTTATATAGGTAAGGACGGGGCCACCCGCTGACGTAACCAGATGACCCCACCCCATCTGACGTTACATGACATCAAAAGGGGTGGGTCACTTAGTTACATCACCCGCCCTTGCCTATATAACAGCGTGATTGAAGCTGGATGGACATCGCTGGACCCCAAAGCACCCTCCCCATGTTAAGGGCAAGCGGCCGGGTATGGTTTGGGGGGGGGGGCACTCACTGGTGTGGCGTTCTCCTTGACATCTATACCAGACCCAAAGGGCCTGGTATGGATTTTGGGGGGACTCCATGCCATTTTTTTTACTTAATTCTGTCATAGGGTTCCCCTTAACCACTTCAATGCACTGTATTATATACTCTGCACTGCATTATACACCCTGCACTGTATTATATATACTACACTGACTGCACTATATACTCTGAACTGCATTATATATACTATACGGACTGCGCTATATACTCAGAACTGCATTATATATGCTTTATGGACTGCACTATATACTCTGAACTGCAGTATATATACTATACGGACTGTACTATATACTCTGCAGAAAAATTGGGCCTTAGGTGTTGGTGGTGCCAGAACACTGTAACCCCTCACAGTTACTCTTGTTGAGCGCAGGAACAGGTCCTGCTGTTAAAAATTAGTTCAAAGATCGAAATTACATGCCTCTGTTAAACAGGGGCAGAAAAACTGGGCCTTGGGTGGTGGTGGTGTGCCAAAAATATTGTTGGAAGCTTGCATCATCAAGATTTAGGAGGAATAGGATAGACAGCATAGGTAGTCTTCAAGGGAACCCAGTTACCTAGCAAATTCAATCAATTACATCAGCATCAGTGGCTTGATAGCTGCTGATCCAGGACTGATTCTTTTTTGTAACAGTGAGCCTATCAATGGAGTCTGTGGACAGGCGCACTCTTTGATCCATTACAAACCCTCCAGCAGCACTGAATGCCTGTTCAGAAAGCACTCTGGATGCAGGACAGGCCAGTAGCTCAACTGCATATTGAGCAAGTTCTGGCCAGTGGTCCATCCTCAAGACCCTGTAACCCAGTGGATGCTCAGTTGGAGAGGTCGCCAAGTCTGCTCTTGCCCCTAGATATTCCTGCACCATATAATGCAGACGCTGCCAATGGTTGCTTGAACCTATCAGCCCTGGGCACTGAGGACTAAAGAATTGTTTAAAGGGGCGTGGCCTAGCACCGGAGCAGGATGGCAGCTTAGATAGAGAGCTTCTCTATCCAGAGACCCAGAACATAACTTCATCGGTGGGAGAACCTCAGCCCTCAGGCTCCAAGATGACCGGGAGAAGCCAGTGGGCGACCCGGTCCCAGCAGGACTCCTCCACCCAGCTTCACAAGAACATCCTGGCGATGTTTCGCACACAGCGCGTGGACTCACGGCCACTATTTAAGCCTCAGATCATAGTGCGGCAGCCTACGCCAACACCGCGGACTCACAGGCCATCCCGCACCCACCGAACGTTCATGCAGGTACGTCTGCCTCACACTCATCTCTTCTGCCTATTCGACATACAAGAGGTGGCTCTGGACATAAAAAACACCTTGTTGGCGGCAATCTCTGACTTAAAAACAGACATCAGAGCCATTGCTTCCCGTTTGGAACATGTGGAATCAGCCATCATTACACACGGCGCTGCCATCACCAGGTCCAGAGGGCCACAAATGTACATTCACAGCACCTTATGGACATGCACAGGCAAATGGAAGATTTGGACAATAGGGCAATCTGCATATCAGAGGGATACCAGAGTCAGTGGAGGGTCCCCAATTGCAAACCGTGGTGTGGGCATCTTTAACACCCTGTTAGGCAGACTACCTGATGCCCCCCGTCAAGATGGAAAGATGTCACAGAGCTCTTAGGCCTAGGGGAAGAGACACTGACCCACCCAGAGACGTTGTTAACCTCATTCAGAAAGAGGAAATACTGCAAATAGCCCGCAACCATGCTCATTTGGAACATGAAGGGGCACACATTTAGCTATTTCAGGACCTCTCCACCATCCCTCTTTGGCACAGTAGGGATCTTCGCCCTCTCCTACAAGTCCTGCGGAAAAGACTTATCCCCTATCAGTGGAAGTTCCCTTTCTGCCTGCAAGCAACGACTGGAAACTGCACAGCATTGCTGCGGACACCGGTTGATTCACAACTGTTCTGTGACACCCTGGGCATCCCAGCAATCAGCGCTCCTGACTGGTATGGCGCATTCATGCGACCGGAACCCTGGATCCCTACTCAACCTGACGACACCCCAAGGGCACAAAGAAGCAGACAGAGATGACGCAGACCTTCAGCCCCTACCCCACCAAGATCCTGTGGGGACATGGAGACAGATGAAATCCCACGAGTATCTCCGTCATCAGTAAGACGCAGGACTGACCATTGATTCTACAGATGCTGATGCGGTGAGCTGACCCTTAGTGTTAGTACCCTGTACCTCCACATTCTAGCCTCTACTGCCCAATGACTATTGATATGGATTGAATGGCCCTCTCTGTTATCTGGAATAGAGCTGATGCTGCTGTGGGATTTGCTGGATTATGGCAGGTGCAGGTACTGCCACTTTTGCCCTGATCGGTAACCTCGGTTGCACTAGCATTGGGGAATCAGATAACCTGCCCATGCTCGAGGGAACACTTTGGCCGAAATGGACACCGCTGCAGCCAGACTACATAATAGGTGTTCTTTCTACAGAGCCTTGCTACGGCAAGGGGCAGGGTGGGCTCTCTTTTACAATGCCCCTGCAAACTCCTCTGCATTGCTGAAGGAAATCACTCCACACCGGGCCCCAATCACATCTTGGGGGGATGCCAGCTCCCCTCACCTGGCTATATTACAGATACCTGGCAGACTGCAGAAGGAGACTACCTACGAATGTTGAAGGTGTCTGTTCCCTCTCCCATCTATCCTATACTTGTTATGTGGTTCTGATCAAATAGGCAGGACAGCAAATATAGCAGTGGCCCAGGGGGCAATATGGCAATAGTTACAAGGACACTAGAAATAATAGTCTTAGCAATGTGCTCATGTAGTTGGGTCCTGGGGGCTTTTCAGGTTTGTCCATGCCTTTACAGGAAATACAGGGCTGAGACTGTGGTACATTCCTAAGCTTACACATGCTCAGGAGGGAAGGGACTTTGTTCACCGATTGCTATTAACCCTTTCATGACTAAGCCTATTTTTGAAATTTGGTGTTTACAAGTTAAAATCCGTATTTTTTGCTAGAAAATTACTTAGAACCCCCAAACATTATATATATTTTTTAGCAGAGAATCTAGAGAATAAAATGGCGATTGTTGCAATATTTTTTATCACACGGTATTTGTGCAGCGGTGTTTTAAACGCAAATTTTTGGAAAAGTGACACTTTCATGAATTTTAAAAAATCCAAACAGTAAAGTTACCCCAATTTTTTTGTATAATGTGAAAGATGATGTTATGCCGAGTAAATAGATACCAAACATGTCACCCTTTATAATTGCACGCACTCGTGGAATGGCGACGAACGGTACCTTTGCATTTCCATCGGCGACACTTTAAAAAATTTTTACGGTTACTAGGTTTGAGCTACAGAGGAGGTCTAGGGCTAGAATTATTGCTCTCGCTCTGACGATCGCGGCGATACCTCACATGTGTGGTTTGAACACCGTTTACATATGCGGGCGCGACTTCCGTATGCGTTTTCTTCGCTGCGCGAGCTCGCGGGGACAGGGGCACTTTAAAAAATTTTTTTTTTTTTTATTTATTTATTTTTGTACTTTATAAATTGTGTTTAAAATTTTTGCATTGAGGACCGTATGGCTGACCCAGAGGGTAGGTTCATTTTTCTGAAGGGGACCTGGAAGGGTAACTCTGGCAAACACATACTGCCCCAATTCCAAGAAGGTGACCTTCCTGAAAGATATTATCCTGAAACTTACAACATTTCGGACAGGCCTTCTAATCCTAGGGGGGACTTCAACATGGCCTTAGACCCGCATCTTGACACATCCACAGGCACCTATTCCTTCTTATTTTCTGCTTTACGACATGTGAAACTTCAATTGGCTTATTTCACACTCCATGACACCTGGAGCACTCTGAACCCGCAAGGGAAAGACTATACATTTTCTCAACCCCACATAATCGTTACTCAAGGCTAGACTATCTCTTCATACCCCAGAGGGACCTATCCTACCTCCATGACGTGACAATAGAGGCCATGGTGCTCTTCGACCATCACCCGATCACCCTGACCTTGCAATTCCCTCAGAGGGTAACGTCTACTAAGATCTGGAGAATGGATGCCTCCCTTCTCACTGATACTGGTGATTTGGCCACCATCACACGGACCATTGGTGAATATTTCCGCCACAATGATACACCGGATGTATCCCCCATGACTCAGTGGGAAGCACACAAGTGTGTTGTACGTGGCCACCTGTTGGCCATCACGGCCAAGAAAAAGAAGGAACACCAAACCCTGATCCGAACTCTCTCTGATAGAATCTCCACACTAGAAGCTCAACATAAATGCTCAGTGGCTCTTAAGATAGCAAACGAGCTAGCTGACACACAAGCACTCTTACTAGAAGAACTGCTCAGAAAGGCCGGAAAGCGACAGATGTTATCGCAGAAACTGTTTTACGAACAAGGCAACAAACCAGGGAGACTCTTAGCTAGGTTCACGCAAAAATGCATCCTCGCTTCTACGGTTCATCATGTTGTAGATAGGTACGGCGTGACCCACTCTAAAAATGAGGACATTGCCTGCCAGTTCCATTCCTTTTATAGCAAACTTTATGACCTCAGTTCAAAAAAAAAACACGCCCGATAACAGCAAGCATGCGATCAGAATTGATAAGAGACTTTCTTAGTAAATATAGTCCCCGAGTGCTAGTGGCTGATGACTGGAAGGCTCTAGAAGCCCCGTTATTGATAAAGGAATGGCAGAAGGCCTTGAAAAGCATAAAGCCAGGGAAAAGTCTGGGGCCAGATAGCTTCACGGCCCAGTATTATAAAAGCTTTGCAGACCTCCAGGCTCAAGGTTTCCTCAAGGCCTTCAACACACCGTCTGATACCCCTTGCTCCTCCTGAAGCTTGTTAGAAGCATATATCTTGGTAATCCCCAAGGAAAATAAGGACCCCACTAATGTAGCCAATTATCGACCGATCTCTCTTCTGAATGTTGATGTCAAACTATTCTCTAAGATTCTTGCAACCCGATTGACCTACCATGTCCCAGCATGGGTGGGTCTCGACCAAGTTGGCTTTGTCCCTGGCAGAGAAACCAGAGATAATACCATTAAAGCTCTGAACTTACATCACTGGCTTACCTCTACCCAATGAGAAGGGTTCTTCCTGGCAATGGATGCGGAGAAGGCATTTGACTGGGTGGCCTGGGACTACATGAACGCAACCTTAGAGGCACTGGGCCTGGGGAGCTGTATGAGGGCCTTTATCGGGTCGCTATATGCCAATCCCACAGCAGGAGTTTGGGTCAATGGTCACCTGTTGGACGCCTTCTCCATCCATAATGGAACCAGACAGGGATGCCCACTTTCACCGGTACTATACATCCTCACCTTAGAACCTCTTCTGCGTTGCATCCGGGCAAATCCAAACATAAAAAGAATTGAAGTCCACCAACGAGAATATAAGATCGCCACCTTTGCAGATGACATCTTGCTCTTCCTTTCATCCCCATTGACATCCTTGCCCACTCTACTACAGGTCCTAGAACAGTTTCAATGTACCTCAAACCTAAAAATTAATTGTACAAAATCTTTTGTACTGAATATTTCCCTACCCCCAAGCTTGCACACTTATGTCAGAGGAATTAACCCTTCCTCTGGAAAACATATTTTGGTATCCAACTACCCGGTAAACTTGCAGATCTATATGAAAATAATTTTTTGCCCGAACTGAAAACTATACAACAGGACTTGAACAGGTGGGATGTTCTCACTGTATCCTGGTTCGGGAGGGCCTCAATTCTAAAAATGACGTTGCTCCCTCGCCTATTGTACAAATTGCAGACTATCCCGATTCGCCTGCCACTTTCTTTTTTCGCAGCATATAAGAGGATGTGTAGGAGTTTTCTTTGGGGAACCAAGGCGGCATGGATTGCATGGGCTAAACTGGTGCTCTCAAAATCTGGGGGCGGCATACGCCTTCCTGACCTCCGGCGGTCCATTTACCTGAGTGGTGGATTGGAAAATACATGCCAGATGCAAGGGGTGGGTTCTGCTTGAGCAATTGACTTCAGGAATGGAACTACGCCAAACTCCCTGGCTTCTCAAGAAACACATACCTCCTAACATACAGTCACACCCCCTTATGGCTGCAACACTCCACGCCTGTGACAGTGGCCTGTAAAGTTCATGCGCTCTCAGCCAAGGAATGTGCGATCACCCCTATCAAGGGCAACCTAGACTTTCTCCGGGTATGGATAAGGCTTTCTTAGCGGCTGAATGGTCGTATGCAGAAATGCAGGCCAAACATTTTTTCTCTAGAGGCAGGTTTCTCTGGCAAGGGAAACTCACAGCACTATCTGAGACCAAGTCCTTCCTTTTTGGGCCTACCTACAACTAAAGCATTATCTAGGCAACCCAGCGAGCAGAGAAGGCTTCACGAAAGCCCCCGCTGTCTTTGAAACGCTGTGTTCAAGCTCCTCTCCTCAGAATCACGGTATTTCAGCACTGTACGCCTCAATGTTCGGAGAACCTTATGTTTACACGCATTCTAGGAGAGGGAGCTGGACACGGTGATTGAGGAAGCTGGCTGGGACCGTGTTCACTTCTATATCCACAAGGGCTCCATGAATGTAAACACCCAGGAAAATGGATATAAAATTAAAACGAGGTGGTATAGGACACCGGAGTCGCTCCATAAATTTGTCCCAATGGTCTCAGATCGATGCTGGAGATGCGAGCAGGATGTGGGCACTTTTCTTCATATTTGGTGGACGTGTCCGCTGATTCAGCCATACTGGTGTAAAGTACACGATGTGACTATGGCAATCTCCTCACTCCCACTGGAGTTCACGCCAGCACAGCACCTCCTTCACCTGTCCAAAATACCCCAGAAAAAGGTGCTTGAAGTCGGTGGCCATACACATGATCAACGCTGCTAGACTTTGTTTACAGGTCCATTGGAGGTCCAAATCAATCCCTTCAATTAAACAATGGACATCACGCATCAATCACATAGCAGTAATGGAGGAGCTGATGCATACTTCCCAGGATAGGATCCCCAGTTTCTCGAATACATGGGATAGTTGGTTTGACTACCGAAAATCCCAAAGTTACCAGGTTTTGATACGAGACAACATCTAAGTAGTTTGACGGCCCACTAATATCCTCTAAGACACAATCTAAAGGCATGGGGTGCATATATAATGTATGTCGCTACCTGAAGCTGATGGAGAGGGTAGCTGGTGGTTAACCCACCCCTCTCCTCACCTTCAGATCTAAGTATACCTCTCCCCCCCTTCTTCCCACCTCGTTCTTACCTTTTAAAATCTCCTTTCTTTTCCACCCCCCCTGACAAAGTCCCAGCATTAGAAGACTGTGGAACAGGGGGCGAAACATGCAAAGAGCTAATTCGGAACAAATGTAGTGGCTCTGAGCTGTCAGCAGCCCCGGCAGGTATATAGCTCCCTGAGGCATTTCACACTAGTCTGGCATTGCACAGCTATTAGAGGAACGCATTGAACATTTCTGAGCCAGTAAATTTAATTGTAAAGTATCCAAGGAGCCCATGCGGGCTATGTTGCTCAAATGTACTGATGTCCTGCGAAACATGCAGAGAGCTAATTCGGAACAAATGTAGTGGCTCTGAGCTTTCAGCAGCCCCGGCAGGTATATAGCTCCCTGAGGTATTTCACACTAGTCTGGCATTGCACAGCTATTAGAGGAATGCATTGAACATTTCTGAGCCAGTAAATTTAATTGTAAAGTATCCAAGGAGCCCTTGCGGGCTATGTTGCTCAAATGTACTGATGTCCTGCGAAACATGCAGAGAGCTAATTCGGAACAAATGTAGTGGCTCTGAGCTTTCAGCAGCCCCAGCAGGTATATAGCTCCCTGAGGTATTTCACACTAGTCTGGCATTGCAAAGCTATTGGAGGAACGCATTGAACATTTCTGAGCCAGTAAAATTAATTGTAAAGTATCCAAGGAGCCCTTGCGGGCTATGTTGCTCAAATGTACTGATGTTCTATGTTGTACTCTGAGCCAGCCCCTTCTATATTTGAATACTTGAAAATTGGAATTTCTGTGCTGTTTGATAAAATCTTTAATAAACTCTTTATGGAAAAAAAATTGTTTAAAGGCATCGGCCAACCGGCCACACATTCTCCACCGCTCTTCCTCTGACCGAACGAAGCCTCAGAAACACGCTGTCCAGCACCAGGAAATGGTAACCTCACAGAGTCTGGAAAGGCGTTACACAAACCTTTCTTCAAGGTGTCCTGAAGATGTTTCATCCTCTGCTCCCTCTGCAAAGGCAGGATGAGCTCTGCAAATGTACCCTTGTAACGTGGATCAAGAAGGGTTGCCAGCCAGTAATGATCCCACTCCAAATTTGACAGTATGCTGCAGCTGGGGGAACATTACTGCAAGTTTCTTGTCCTTCTGTGGCACCCGCTCTCTCTAGGCTCACATTACACCCTTCCTCAACCTGGGAACCAACATCGGAGCCTTCAAATTGCTGCGCATCCTCCAGCAGCATGTAACCAACACTATGGTCAAATAATTCTGGTGACTCCTCTGTGCATGATGGTGGGGCTATACGGAAGGAGTAACTGTGGACAAGGAGCCAATGAAATAGGCTACTTTGGCAGCTGCGTTGGTAGGCAAACTAGTATAAGCCTGGGTGACAGAGGATAAGGAGGATGAGAACGACTTAGTTATACAGTCCAAAAACTCTTCAGTATGTTGTGGCTCAATAACACGGCCAGCAGCAGAAAAAAAGA